>NW_028239057.1:0-46163 GCF_036417535.1 Chlamydotis macqueenii
TCTTCCTGCTCGTCACGTACGCTTTCTAGCAGCTCTACGGACACACACGCGTCAGCCTCTTCACTGTCCTACACAGCTAGCACGCTGGCAGTTACCGTCAACTTGGAAGCAGCCGCGCAGAAGGCACTCGCCCTGCAACCGGCGAACAGCGCACATTCGCGGCTACACGCGAGCTGGCCGCACTCGGAGCTTTCGCGGCTCTTCTCTCGCTCTTTCCCGCAGAGCTCCGGCGATGCACAACTCGAACCGCGAAAGCCGCAATGAGCTTTGTGCAAGCTGCGCAGAAGAAACAAGGCACTAAACCGGCAAATGTCCAGCTAATCTCCAACGTGAAAAGGGTCAGCAAGGAAAGCTCTTGCTAACAGCCCAGAAGCATTGCGACGCTTCTCTGGATGATTTGCCCACCAACACTTCACATCAGCTCAAGCCGGCTGCCCGGAGGAAAAGAGGCTAGGAAAGATCGTAGCAGGCACGGTTGTTGCTGCACGAGAAGTGCCTGCTCCGGAGGCTTCTTGCGAGCAGCGCTAAAAGCACGCGAACATCGCGTTTCTGTGCTTTCCTGAACAGCTTGCGCTGGACAGTTACAGCCGTGTTTTGCAAGCTGTCCGGGGTTCTGAGGCACTAAAAGTGCGGATGTGTGGCGACTGTCCAAGACGAGAACCGGCTGCTCTGAAAGCCCTTCCTGCTCGTCACGTACGCTTTCTAGCAGCTCTACGGACACACACGCGTCAGCCTCTTCACTGTCCTACACAGCTAGCACGCTGGCAGTTACCGTCAACTTGGAAGCAGCCGCGCAGAAGGCACTCGCCCTGCAACCGGCGAACAGCGCACATTCGCGGCTACACGCGAGCTGGCCGCACTCGGAGCTTTCGCGGCTCTTCTCTCGCTCTTTCCCGCAGAGCTCCGGCGATGCACAACTCGAACCGCGAAAGCCGCAATGAGCTTTGTGCAAGCTGCGCAGAAGAAACAAGGCACTAAACCGGCAAATGTCCAGCTAATCTCCAACGTGAAAAGGCTCAGCAAGGAAAGCTCTTGCTAACAGCCCAGAAGCATTGCGACGCTTCTCTGGATGATTTGCCCACCAACACTTCACATCAGCTCAAGCCGGCTGCCCGGAGGAAAAGAGGCTAGGAAAGATCGTAGCAGGCACGGTTGTTGCTGCACGAGAAGTGCCTGCTCCGGAGGCTTCTTGCGAGCAGCGCTAAAAGCACGCGAACATCGCGTTTCTGTGCTTCCTGAACAGCTTGCGCTGGGACAGTTACAGCCGTGTTTTGCAAGCTGTCCGGGGTTCTGAGGCACTAAAAGTGCGGATGTGTGGCGACTGTCCAAGACGAGAACCGGCTGCTCTGAAAGCCCTTCCTGCTCGTCACGTACGCTTTCTAGCAGCTCTACGGACACACACGCGACAGCCTCTTCACTGTCCTACACAGCTAGCACGCTGGCAGTTACCGTCAACTTGGAAGCAGCCGCGCAGAAGGCACTCGCCCTGCAACCGGCGAACAGCGCACATTCGCGGCTACACGCGAGCTGGCCGCACTCGGAGCTTTCGCGGCTCTTCTCTCGCTCTTTCCCGCAGAGCTCCGGCGATGCACAACTCGAACCGCGAAAGCCGCAATGAGCTTTGTGCAAGCTGCGCAGAAGAAACAAGGCACTAAACCGGCAAATGTCCAGCTAATCTCCAACGTGAAAAGGCTCAGCAAGGAAAGCTCTTGCTAACAGCCCAGAAGCATTGCGACGCTTCTCTGGATGATTTGCCCACCAACACTTCACATCAGCTCAAGCCGGCTGCCCGGAGGAAAAGAGGCTAGGAAAGATCGTAGCAGGCACGGTTGTTGCTGCACGAGAAGTGCCTGCTCCGGAGGCTTCTTGCGAGCAGCGCTAAAAGCACGCGAACATCGCGTTTCTGTGCTTTCCTGAACAGCTTGCGCTGGGACAGTTACAGCCGTGTTTTGCAAGCTGTCCGGGGTTCTGAGGCACTAAAAGTGCGGATGTGTGGCGACTGTCCAAGACGAGAACCGGCTGCTCTGAAAGCCCTTCCTGCTCGTCACGTACGCTTTCTAGCAGCTCTACGGACACACACGCGTCAGCCTCTTCACTGTCCTACACAGCTAGCACGCTGGCAGTTACCGTCAACTTGGAAGCAGCCGCGCAGAAGGCACTCGCCCTGCAACCGGCGAACAGCGCACATTCGCGGCTACACGCGAGCTGGCCGCACTCGGAGCTTTCGCGGCTCTTCTCTCGCTCTTTCCCGCAGAGCTCCGGCGATGCACAACTCGAACCGCGAAAGCCGCAATGAGCTTTGTGCAAGCTGCGCAGAAGAAACAAGGCACTAAACCGGCAAATGTCCAGCTAATCTCCAACGTGAAAAGGCTCAGCAAGGAAAGCTCTTGCTAACAGCCCAGAAGCATTGCGACGCTTCTCTGGATGATTTGCCCACCAACACTTCACATCAGCTCAAGCCGGCTGCCGGAGGAAAAGAGGCTAGGAAAGATCGTAGCAGGCACGGTTGTTGCTGCACGAGAAGTGCCTGCTCCGGAGGCTTCTTGCGAGCAGCGCTAAAAGCACGCGAACATCGCGTTTCTGTGCTTTCCTGAACAGCTTGCGCTGGGACAGTTACAGCCGTGTTTTGCAAGCTGTCCGGGGTTCTGAGGCACTAAAAGTGCGGATGTGTGGCGACTGTCCAAGACGAGAACCGGCTGCTCTGAAAGCCCTTCCTGCTCGTCACGTACGCTTTCTAGCAGCTCTACGGACACACACGCGTCAGCCTCTTCACTGTCCTACACAGCTAGCACGCTGGCAGTTACCGTCAACTTGGAAGCAGCCGCGCAGAAGGCACTCGCCCTGCAACCGGCGAACAGCGCACATTCGCGGCTACACGCGAGCTGGCCGCACTCGGAGCTTTCGCGGCTCTTCTCTCGCTCTTTCCCGCAGAGCTCCGGCGATGCACAACTCGAACCGCGAAAGCCGCAATGAGCTTTGTGCAAGCTGCGCAGAAGAAACAAGGCACTAAACCGGCAAATGTCCAGCTAATCTCCAACGTGAAAAGGCTCAGCAAGGAAAGCTCTTGCTAACAGCCCAGAAGCATTGCGACGCTTCTCTGGATGATTTGCCCACCAACACTTCACATCAGCTCAAGCCGGCTGCCCGGAGGAAAAGAGGCTAGGAAAGATCGTAGCAGGCACGGTTGTTGCTGCACGAGAAGTGCCTGCTCCGGAGGCTTCTTGCGAGCAGCGCTAAAAGCACGCGAACATCGCGTTTCTGTGCTTTCCTGAACAGCTTGCGCTGGGACAGTTACAGCCGTGTTTTGCAAGCTGTCCGGGTTCTGAGGCACTAAAAGTGCGGATGTGTGGCGACTGTGCAAGACGAGAACCGGCTGCTCTGAAAGCCCTTCCTGCTCGTCACGTACGCTTTCTAGCAGCTCTACGGACACACACGCGTCAGCCTCTTCACTGTCCTACACAGCTAGCACGCTGGCAGTTACCGTCAACTTGGAAGCAGCCGCGCAGAAGGCAGTCGCCCTGCAACCGGCGAACAGCGCACATTCGCGGCTACACGCGAGCTGGCCGCACTCGGAGCTTTCGCGGCTCTTCTCTCGCTCTTTCCCGCAGAGCTCCGGCGATGCACAACTCGAACCGCGAAAGCCGCAATGAGCTTTGTGCAAGCTGCGCAGAAGAAACAAGGCACTAAACCGCAAATGTCCAGCTAATCTCCAACGTGAAAAGGCTCAGCAAGGAAAGCTCTTGCTAACAGCCCAGAAGCATTGCGACGCTTCTCTGGATGATTTGCCCACCAACACTTCACATCAGCTCAAGCCGGCTGCCCGGAGGAAAAGAGGCTAGGAAAGATCGTAGCAGGCACGGTTGTTGCTGCACGAGAAGTGCCTGCTCCGGAGGCTTCTTGCGAGCAGCGCTAAAAGCAACGCGAACATCGCGTTTCTGTGCTTTCCTGAACAGCTTGCGCTGGGACAGTTACAGCCGTGTTTTGCAAGCTGTCCGGGGTTCTGAGGCACTAAAAGTGCGGATGTGTGGCGACTGTGCAAGACGAGAACCGGCTGCTCTGAAAGCCCTTCCTGCTCGTCACGTACGCTTTCTAGCAGCTCTACGGACACACACGCGTCAGCCTCTTCACTGTCCTACACAGCTAGCACGCTGGCAGTTACCGTCAACTTGGAAGCAGCCGCGCAGAAGGCACTCGCCCTGCAACCGGCGAACAGCGCACATTCGCGGCTACACGCGAGCTGGCCGCACTCGGAGCTTTCGCGGCTCTTCTCTCGCTCTTTCCCGCAGAGCTCCGGCGATGCACAACTCGAACCGCGAAAGCCGCAATGAGCTTTGTGCAAGCTGCGCAGAAGAAACAAGGCACTAAACCGGCAAATGTCCAGCTAATCTCCAACGTGAAAAGGGTCAGCAAGGAAAGCTCTTGCTAACAGCCCAGAAGCATTGCGACGCTTCTCTGGATGATTTGCCCACCAACACTTCACATCAGCTCAAGCCGGCTGCCCGGAGGAAAAGAGGCTAGGAAAGATCGTAGCAGGCACGGTTGTTGCTGCACGAGAAGTGCCTGCTCCGGAGGCTTCTTGCGAGCAGCGCTAAAAGCACGCGAACATCGCGTTTCTGTGCTTTCCTGAACAGCTTGCGCTGGACAGTTACAGCCGTGTTTTGCAAGCTGTCCGGGGTTCTGAGGCACTAAAAGTGCGGATGTGTGGCGACTGTCCAAGACGAGAACCGGCTGCTCTGAAAGCCCTTCCTGCTCGTCACGTACGCTTTCTAGCAGCTCTACGGACACACACGCGTCAGCCTCTTCACTGTCCTACACAGCTAGCACGCTGGCAGTTACCGTCAACTTGGAAGCAGCCGCGCAGAAGGCACTCGCCCTGCAACCGGCGAACAGCGCACATTCGCGGCTACACGCGAGCTGGCCGCACTCGGAGCTTTCGCGGCTCTTCTCTCGCTCTTTCCCGCAGAGCTCCGGCGATGCACAACTCGAACCGCGAAAGCCGCAATGAGCTTTGTGCAAGCTGCGCAGAAGAAACAAGGCACTAAACCGGCAAATGTCCAGCTAATCTCCAACGTGAAAAGGCTCAGCAAGGAAAGCTCTTGCTAACAGCCCAGAAGCATTGCGACGCTTCTCTGGATGATTTGCCCACCAACACTTCACATCAGCTCAAGCCGGCTGCCCGGAGGAAAAGAGGCTAGGAAAGATCGTAGCAGGCACGGTTGTTGCTGCACGAGAAGTGCCTGCTCCGGAGGCTTCTTGCGAGCAGCGCTAAAAGCACGCGAACATCGCGTTTCTGTGCTTTCCTGAACAGCTTGCGCTGGGACAGTTACAGCCGTGTTTTGCAAGCTGTCCGGGGTTCTGAGGCACTAAAAGTGCGGATGTGTGGCGACTGTCCAAGACGAGAACCGGCTGCTCTGAAAGCCCTTCCTGCTCGTCACGTACGCTTTCTAGCAGCTCTACGGACACACACGCGTCAGCCTCTTCACTGTCCTACACAGCTAGCACGCTGGCAGTTACCGTCAACTTGGAAGCAGCCGCGCAGAAGGCACTCGCCCTGCAACCGGCGAACAGCGCACATTCGCGGCTACACGCGAGCTGGCCGCACTCGGAGCTTTCGCGGCTCTTCTCTCGCTCTTTCCCGCAGAGCTCCGGCGATGCACAACTCGAACCGCGAAAGCCGCAATGAGCTTTGTGCAAGCTGCGCAGAAGAAACAAGGCACTAAACCGGCAAATGTCCAGCTAATCTCCAACGTGAAAAGGCTCAGCAAGGAAAGCTCTTGCTAACAGCCCAGAAGCATTGCGACGCTTCTCTGGATGATTTGCCCACCAACACTTCACATCAGCTCAAGCCGGCTGCCCGGAGGAAAAGAGGCTAGGAAAGATCGTAGCAGGCACGGTTGTTGCTGCACGAGAAGTGCCTGCTCCGGAGGCTTCTTGCGAGCAGCGCTAAAAGCACGCGAACATCGCGTTTCTGTGCTTTCCTGAACAGCTTGCGCTGGGACAGTTACAGCCGTGTTTTGCAAGCTGTCCGGGGTTCTGAGGCACTAAAAGTGCGGATGTGTGGCGACTGTCCAAGACGAGAACCGGCTGCTCTGAAAGCCCTTCCTGCTCGTCACGTACGCTTTCTAGCAGCTCTACGGACACACACGCGTCAGCCTCTTCACTGTCCTACACAGCTAGCACGCTGGCAGTTACCGTCAACTTGGAAGCAGCCGCGCAGAAGGCACTCGCCCTGCAACCGGCGAACAGCGCACATTCGCGGCTACACGCGAGCTGGCCGCACTCGGAGCTTTCGCGGCTCTTCTCTCGCTCTTTCCCGCAGAGCTCCGGCGATGCACAACTCGAACCGCGAAAGCCGCAATGAGCTTTGTGCAAGCTGCGCAGAAGAAACAAGGCACTAAACCGGCAATGTCCAGCTAATCTCCAACGTGAAAAGGCTCAGCAAGGAAAGCTCTTGCTAACAGCCCAGAAGCATTGCGACGCTTCTCTGGATGATTTGCCCACCAACACTTCACATCAGCTCAAGCCGGCTGCCCGGAGGAAAAGAGGCTAGGAAAGATCGTAGCAGGCACGGTTGTTGCTGCACGAGAAGTGCCTGCTCCGGAGGCTTCTTGCGAGCAGCGCTAAAAGCACGCGAACATCGCGTTTCTGTGCTTTCCTGAACAGCTTGCGCTGGGACAGTTACAGCCGTGTTTTGCAAGCTGTCCGGGGTTCTGAGGCACTAAAAGTGCGGATGTGTGGCGACTGTCCAAGACGAGAACCGGCTGCTCTGAAAGCCCTTCCTGCTCGTCACGTACGCTTTCTAGCAGCTCTACGGACACACACGCGTCAGCCTCTTCACTGTCCTACACAGCTAGCACGCTGGCAGTTACCGTCAACTTGGAAGCAGCCGCGCAGAAGGCACTCGCCCTGCAACCGGCGAACAGCGCACATTCGCGGCTACACGCGAGCTGGCCGCACTCGGAGCTTTCGCGGCTCTTCTCTCGCTCTTTCCCGCAGAGCTCCGGCGATGCACAACTCGAACCGCGAAAGCCGCAATGAGCTTTGTGCAAGCTGCGCAGAAGAAACAAGGCACTAAACCGGCAAATGTCCAGCTAATCTCCAACGTGAAAAGGCTCAGCAAGGAAAGCTCTTGCTAACAGCCCAGAAGCATTGCGACGCTTCTCTGGATGATTTGCCCACCAACACTTCACATCAGCTCAAGCCGGCTGCCCGGAGGAAAAGAGGCTAGAAGATCGTAGCAGGCACGGTTGTTGCTGCACGAGAAGTGCCTGCTCCGGAGGCTTCTTGCGAGCAGCGCTAAAAGCACGCGAACATCGCGTTTCTGTGCTTTCCTGAACAGCTTGCGCTGGGACAGTTACAGCCGTGTTTTGCAAGCTGTCCGGGGTTCTGAGGCACTAAAAGTGCGGATGTGTGGCGACTGTGCAAGACGAGAACCGGCTGCTCTGAAAGCCCTTCCTGCTCGTCACGTACGCTTTCTAGCAGCTCTACGGACACACACGCGTCAGCCTCTTCACTGTCCTACACAGCTAGCACGCTGGCAGTTACCGTCAACTTGGAAGCAGCCGCGCAGAAGGCACTCGCCCTGCAACCGGCGAACAGCGCACATTCGCGGCTACACGCGAGCTGGCCGCACTCGGAGCTTTCGCGGCTCTTCTCTCGCTCTTTCCCGCAGAGCTCCGGCGATGCACAACTCGAACCGCGAAAGCCGCAATGAGCTTTGTGCAAGCTGCGCAGAAGAAACAAGGCACTAAACCGGCAAATGTCCAGCTAATCTCCAACGTGAAAAGGCTCAGCAAGGAAAGCTCTTGCTAACAGCCCAGAAGCATTGCGACGCTTCTCTGATGATTTGCCCACCAACACTTCACATCAGCTCAAGCCGGCTGCCCGGAGGAAAAGAGGCTAGGAAAGATCGTAGCAGGCACGGTTGTTGCTGCACGAGAAGTGCCTGCTCCGGAGGCTTCTTGCGAGCAGCGCTAAAAGCACGCGAACATCGCGTTTCTGTGCTTTCCTGAACAGCTTGCGCTGGGACAGTTACAGCCGTGTTTTGCAAGCTGTCCGGGGTTCTGAGGCACTAAAAGTGCGGATGTGTGGCGACTGTCCAAGACGAGAACCGGCTGCTCTGAAAGCCCTTCCTGCTCGTCACGTACGCTTTCTAGCAGCTCTACGGACACACACGCGTCAGCCTCTTCACTGTCCTACACAGCTAGCACGCTGGCAGTTACCGTCAACTTGGAAGCAGCCGCGCAGAAGGCACTCGCCCTGCAACCGGCGAACAGCGCACATTCGCGGCTACACGCGAGCTGGCCGCACTCGGAGCTTTCGCGGCTCTTCTCTCGCTCTTTCCCGCAGAGCTCCGGCGATGCACAACTCGAACCGCGAAAGCCGCAATGAGCTTTGTGCAAGCTGCGCAGAAGAAACAAGGCACTAAACCGGCAAATGTCCAGCTAATCTCCAACGTGAAAAGGCTCAGCAAGGAAAGCTCTTGCTAACAGCCCAGAAGCATTGCGACGCTTCTCTGGATGATTTGCCCACCAACACTTCACATCAGCTCAAGCCGGCTGCCCGGAGGAAAAGAGGCTAGGAAAGATCGTAGCAGGCACGGTTGTTGCTGCACGAGAAGTGCCTGCTCCGGAGGCTTCTTGCGAGCAGCGCTAAAAGCACGCGAACATCGCGTTTCTGTGCTTTCCTGAACAGCTTGCGCTGGGACAGTTACAGCCGTGTTTTGCAAGCTGTCCGGGGTTCTGAGGCACTAAAAGTGCGGATGTGTGGCGACTGTCCAAGACGAGAACCGGCTGCTCTGAAAGCCCTTCCTGCTCGTCACGTACGCTTTCTAGCAGCTCTACGGACACACACGCGACAGCCTCTTCACTGTCCTACACAGCTAGCACGCTGGCAGTTACCGTCAACTTGGAAGCAGCCGCGCAGAAGGCACTCGCCCTGCAACCGGCGAACAGCGCACATTCGCGGCTACACGCGAGCTGGCCGCACTCGGAGCTTTCGCGGCTCTTCTCTCGCTCTTTCCCGCAGAGCTCCGGCGATGCACAACTCGAACCGCGAAAGCCGCAATGAGCTTTGTGCAAGCTGCGCAGAAGAAACAAGGCACTAAACCGGCAAATGTCCAGCTAATCTCCAACGTGAAAAGGCTCAGCAAGGAAAGCTCTTGCTAACAGCCCAGAAGCATTGCGACGCTTCTCTGGATGATTTGCCCACCAACACTTCACATCAGCTCAAGCCGGCTGCCCGGAGGAAAAGAGGCTAGGAAAGATCGTAGCAGGCACGGTTGTTGCTGCACGAGAAGTGCCTGCTCCGGAGGCTTCTTGCGAGCAGCGCTAAAAGCACGCGAACATCGCGTTTCTGTGCTTTCCTGAACAGCTTGCGCTGGGACAGTTACAGCCGTGTTTTGCAAGCTGTCCGGGTTCTGAGGCACTAAAAGTGCGGATGTGTGGCGACTGTCCAAGACGAGAACCGGCTGCTCTGAAAGCCCTTCCTGCTCGTCACGTACGCTTTCTAGCAGCTCTACGGACACACACGCGTCAGCCTCTTCACTGTCCTACACAGCTAGCACGCTGGCAGTTACCGTCAACTTGGAAGCAGCCGCGCAGAAGGCACTCGCCCTGCAACCGGCGAACAGCGCACATTCGCGGCTACACGCGAGCTGGCCGCACTCGGAGCTTTCGCGGCTCTTCTCTCGCTCTTTCCCGCAGAGCTCCGGCGATGCACAACTCGAACCGCGAAAGCCGCAATGAGCTTGTGCAAGCTGCGCAGAAGAAACAAGGCACTAAACCGGCAAATGTCCAGCTAATCTCCAACGTGAAAAGGCTCAGCAAGGAAAGCTCTTGCTAACAGCCCAGAAGCATTGCGACGCTTCTCTGGATGATTTGCCCACCAACACTTCACATCAGCTCAAGCCGGCTGCCCGGAGGAAAAGAGGCTAGGAAAGATCGTAGCAGGCACGGTTGTTGCTGCACGAGAAGTGCCTGCTCCGGAGGCTTCTTGCGAGCAGCGCTAAAAGCACGCGAACATCGCGTTTCTGTGCTTTCCTGAACAGCTTGCGCTGGGACAGTTACAGCCGTGTTTTGCAAGCTGTCCGGGGTTCTGAGGCACTAAAAGTGCGGATGTGTGGCGACTGTCCAAGACGAGAACCGGCTGCTCTGAAAGCCCTTCCTGCTCGTCACGTACGCTTTCTAGCAGCTCTAACGGACACACACGCGTCAGCCTCTTCACTGTCCTACACAGCTAGCACGCTGGCAGTTACCGTCAACTTGGAAGCAGCCGCGCAGAAGGCAGTCGCCCTGCAACCGGCGAACAGCGCACATTCGCGGCTACACGCGAGCTGGCCGCACTCGGAGCTTTCGCGGCTCTTCTCTCGCTCTTTCCCGCAGAGCTCCGGCGATGCACAACTCGAACCGCGAAAGCCGCAATGAGCTTTGTGCAAGCTGCGCAGAAGAAACAAGGCACTAAACCGGCAAATGTCCAGCTAATCTCCAACGTGAAAAGGCTCAGCAAGGAAAGCTCTTGCTAACAGCCCAGAAGCATTGCGACGCTTCTCTGGATGATTTGCCCACCAACACTTCACATCAGCTCAAGCCGGCTGCCCGGAGGAAAAGAGGCTAGGAAAGATCGTAGCAGGCACGGTTGTTGCTGCACGAGAAGTGCCTGCTCCGGAGGCTTCTTGCGAGCAGCGCTAAAAGCACGCGAACATCGCGTTTCTGTGCTTTCCTGAACAGCTTGCGCTGGGACAGTTACAGCCGTGTTTTGCAAGCTGTCCGGGGTTCTGAGGCACTAAAAGTGCGGATGTGTGGCGACTGTCCAAGACGAGAACCGGCTGCTCTGAAAGCCCTTCCTGCTCGTCACGTACGCTTTCTAGCAGCTCTACGGACACACACGCGTCAGCCTCTTCACTGTCCTACACAGCTAGCACGCTGGCAGTTACCGTCAACTTGGAAGCAGCCGCGCAGAAGGCACTCGCCCTGCAACCGGCGAACAGCGCACATTCGCGGCTACACGCGAGCTGGCCGCACTCGGAGCTTTCGCGGCTCTTCTCTCGCTCTTTCCCGCAGAGCTCCGGCGATGCACAACTCGAACCGCGAAAGCCGCAATGAGCTTTGTGCAAGCTGCGCAGAAGAAACAAGGCACTAAACCGGCAAATGTCCAGCTAATCTCCAACGTGAAAAGGCTCAGCAAGGAAAGCTCTTGCTAACAGCCCAGAAGCATTGCGACGCTTCTCTGGATGATTTGCCCACCAACACTTCACATCAGCTCAAGCCGGCTGCCCGGAGGAAAAGAGGCTAGGAAAGATCGTAGCAGGCACGGTTGTTGCTGCACGAGAAGTGCCTGCTCCGGAGGCTTCTTGCGAGCAGCGCTAAAAGCACGCGAACATCGCGTTTCTGTGCTTTCCTGAACAGCTTGCGCTGGGACAGTTACAGCCGTGTTTTGCAAGCTGTCCGGGGTTCTGAGGCACTAAAAGTGCGGATGTGTGGCGACTGTCCAAGACGAGAACCGGCTGCTCTGAAAGCCCTTCCTGCTCGTCACGTACGCTTTCTAGCAGCTCTACGGACACACACGCGTCAGCCTCTTCACTGTCCTACACAGCTAGCACGCTGGCAGTTACCGTCAACTTGGAAGCAGCCGCGCAGAAGGCACTCGCCCTGCAACCGGCGAACAGCGCACATTCGCGGCTACACGCGAGCTGGCCGCACTCGGAGCTTTCGCGGCTCTTCTCTCGCTCTTTCCCGCAGAGCTCCGGCGATGCACAACTCGAACCGCGAAAGCCGCAATGAGCTTTGTGCAAGCTGCGCAGAAGAAACAAGGCACTAAACCGGCAAATGTCCAGCTAATCTCCAACGTGAAAAGGCTCAGCAAGGAAAGCTCTTGCTAACAGCCCAGAAGCATTGCGACGCTTCTCTGGATGATTTGCCCACCAACACTTCACATCAGCTCAAGCCGGCTGCCCGGAGGAAAAGAGGCTAGGAAAGATCGTAGCAGGCACGGTTGTTGCTGCACGAGAAGTGCCTGCTCCGGAGGCTTCTTGCGAGCAGCGCTAAAAGCACGCGAACATCGCGTTTCTGTGCTTTCCTGAACAGCTTGCGCTGGGACAGTTACAGCCGTGTTTTGCAAGCTGTCCGGGGTTCTGAGGCACTAAAAGTGCGGATGTGTGGCGACTGTGCAAGACGAGAACCGGCTGCTCTGAAAGCCCTTCCTGCTCGTCACGTACGCTTTCTAGCAGCTCTACGGACACACACGCGTCAGCCTCTTCACTGTCCTACACAGCTAGCACGCTGGCAGTTACCGTCAACTTGGAAGCAGCCGCGCAGAAGCACTCGCCCTGCAACCGGCGAACAGCGCACATTCGCGGCTACACGCGAGCTGGCCGCACTCGGAGCTTTCGCGGCTCTTCTCTCGCTCTTTCCCGCAGAGCTCCGGCGATGCACAACTCGAACCGCGAAAGCCGCAATGAGCTTTGTGCAAGCTGCGCAGAAGAAACAAGGCACTAAACCGGCAAATGTCCAGCTAATCTCCAACGTGAAAAGGGTCAGCAAGGAAAGCTCTTGCTAACAGCCCAGAAGCATTGCGACGCTTCTCTGGATGATTTGCCCACCAACACTTCACATCAGCTCAGCCGGCTGCCCGGAGGAAAAGAGGCTAGGAAAGATCGTAGCAGGCACGGTTGTTGCTGCACGAGAAGTGCCTGCTCCGGAGGCTTCTTGCGAGCAGCGCTAAAAGCACGCGAACATCGCGTTTCTGTGCTTTCCTGAACAGCTTGCGCTGGGACAGTTACAGCCGTGTTTTGCAAGCTGTCCGGGGTTCTGAGGCACTAAAAGTGCGGATGTGTGGCGACTGTCCAAGACGAGAACCGGCTGCTCTGAAAGCCCTTCCTGCTCGTCACGTACGCTTTCTAGCAGCTCTACGGACACACACGCGTCAGCCTCTTCACTGTCCTACACAGCTAGCACGCTGGCAGTTACCGTCAACTTGGAAGCAGCCGCGCAGAAGGCACTCGCCCTGCAACCGGCGAACAGCGCACATTCGCGGCTACACGCGAGCTGGCCGCACTCGGAGCTTTCGCGGCTCTTCTCTCGCTCTTTCCCGCAGAGCTCCGGCGATGCACAACTCGAACCGCGAAAGCCGCAATGAGCTTTGTGCAAGCTGCGCAGAAGAAACAAGGCACTAAACCGGCAAATGTCCAGCTAATCTCCAACGTGAAAAGGCTCAGCAAGGAAAGCTCTTGCTAACAGCCCAGAAGCATTGCGACGCTTCTCTGGATGATTTGCCCACCAACACTTCACATCAGCTCAAGCGGCTGCCCGGAGGAAAAGAGGCTAGGAAAGATCGTAGCAGGCACGGTTGTTGCTGCACGAGAAGTGCCTGCTCCGGAGGCTTCTTGCGAGCAGCGCTAAAAGCACGCGAACATCGCGTTTCTGTGCTTTCCTGAACAGCTTGCGCTGGGACAGTTACAGCCGTGTTTTGCAAGCTGTCCGGGGTTCTGAGGCACTAAAAGTGCGGATGTGTGGCGACTGTGCAAGACGAGAACCGGCTGCTCTGAAAGCCCTTCCTGCTCGTCACGTACGCTTTCTAGCAGCTCTACGACACACACGCGTCAGCCTCTTCACTGTCCTACACAGCTAGCACGCTGGCAGTTACCGTCAACTTGGAAGCAGCCGCGCAGAAGGCACTCGCCCTGCAACCGGCGAACAGCGCACATTCGCGGCTACACGCGAGCTGGCCGCACTCGGAGCTTTCGCGGCTCTTCTCTCGCTCTTTCCCGCAGAGCTCCGGCGATGCACAACTCGAACCGCGAAAGCCGCAATGAGCTTTGTGCAAGCTGCGCAGAAGAAACAAGGCACTAAACCGGCAAATGTCCAGCTAATCTCCAACGTGAAAAGGTCAGCAAGGAAAGCTCTTGCTACAGCCCAGAAGCATTGCGACGCTTCTCTGGATGATTTGCCCACCAACACTTCACATCAGCTCAAGCCGGCTGCCCGGAGGAAAAGAGGCTAGGAAAGATCGTAGCAGGCACGGTTGTTGCTGCACGAGAAGTGCCTGCTCCGGAGGCTTCTTGCGAGCAGCGCTAAAAGCACGCGAACATCGCGTTCTGTGCTTTCCTGAACAGCTTGCGCTGGGACAGTTACAGCCGTGTTTTGCAAGCTGTCCGGGGTTCTGAGGCACTAAAAGTGCGGATGTGTGGCGACTGTCCAAGACGAGAACCGGCTGCTCTGAAAGCCCTTCCTGCTCGTCACGTACGCTTTCTAGCAGCTCTACGGACACACACGCGTCAGCCTCTTCACTGTCCTACACAGCTAGCACGCTGGCAGTTACCGTCAACTTGGAAGCAGCCGCGCAGAAGGCACTCGCCCTGCAACCGGCGAACAGCGCACATTCGCGGCTACACGCGAGCTGGCCGCACTCGGAGCTTTCGCGGCTCTTCTCTCGCTCTTTCCCGCAGAGCTCCGGCGATGCACAACTCGAACCGCGAAAGCCGCAATGAGCTTTGTGCAAGCTGCGCAGAAGAAACAAGGCACTAAACCGGCAAATGTCCAGCTAATCTCCAACGTGAAAAGGCTCAGCAAGGAAAGCTCTTGCTAACAGCCCAGAAGCATTGCGACGCTTCTCTGGATGATTTGCCCACCAACACTTCACATCAGCTCAAGCCGGCTGCCCGGAGGAAAAGAGGCTAGGAAAGATCGTAGCAGGCACGGTTGTTGCTGCACGAGAAGTGCCTGCTCCGGAGGCTTCTTGCGAGCAGCGCTAAAAGCACGCGAACATCGCGTTTCTGTGCTTTCCTGAACAGCTTGCGCTGGGACAGTTACAGCCGTGTTTTGCAAGCTGTCCGGGGTTCTGAGGCACTAAAAGTGCGGATGTGTGGCGACTGTGCAAGACGAGAACCGGCTGCTCTGAAAGCCCTTCCTGCTCGTCACGTACGCTTTCTAGCAGCTCTACGGACACACACGCGTCAGCCTCTTCACTGTCCTACACAGCTAGCACGCTGGCAGTTACCGTCAACTTGGAAGCAGCCGCGCAGAAGGCACTCGCCCTGCAACCGGCGAACAGCGCACATTCGCGGCTACACGCGAGCTGGCCGCACTCGGAGCTTTCGCGGCTCTTCTCTCGCTCTTTCCCGCAGAGCTCCGGCGATGCACAACTCGAACCGCGAAAGCCGCAATGAGCTTTGTGCAAGCTGCGCAGAAGAAACAAGGCACTAAACCGGCAAATGTCCAGCTAATCTCCAACGTGAAAAGGCTCAGCAAGGAAAGCTCTTGCTAACAGCCCAGAAGCATTGCGACGCTTCTCTGGATGATTTGCCCACCAACACTTCACATCAGCTCAAGCCGGCTGCCCGGAGGAAAAGAGGCTAGGAAAGATCGTAGCAGGCACGGTTGTTGCTGCACGAGAAGTGCCTGCTCCGGAGGCTTCTTGCGAGCAGCGCTAAAAGCACGCGAACATCGCGTTTCTGTGCTTTCCTGAACAGCTTGCGCTGGGACAGTTACAGCCGTGTTTTGCAAGCTGTCCGGGGTTCTGAGGCACTAAAAGTGCGGATGTGTGGCGACTGTCCAAGACGAGAACCGGCTGCTCTGAAAGCCCTTCCTGCTCGTCACGTACGCTTTCTAGCAGCTCTACGGACACACACGCGTCAGCCTCTTCACTGTCCTACACAGCTAGCACGCTGGCAGTTACCGTCAACTTGGAAGCAGCCGCGCAGAAGGCACTCGCCCTGCAACCGGCGAACAGCGCACATTCGCGGCTACACGCGAGCTGGCCGCACTCGGAGCTTTCGCGGCTCTTCTCTCGCTCTTTCCCGCAGAGCTCCGGCGATGCACAACTCGAACCGCGAAAGCCGCAATGAGCTTTGTGCAAGCTGCGCAGAAGAAACAAGGCACTAAACCGGCAAATGTCCAGCTAATCTCCAACGTGAAAAGGCTCAGCAAGGAAAGCTCTTGCTAACAGCCCAGAAGCATTGCGACGCTTCTCTGGATGATTTGCCCACCAACACTTCACATCAGCTCAAGCCGGCTGCCCGGAGGAAAAGAGGCTAGGAAAGATCGTAGCAGGCACGGTTGTTGCTGCACGAGAAGTGCCTGCTCCGGAGGCTTCTTGCGAGCAGCGCTAAAAGCACGCGAACATCGCGTTTCTGTGCTTTCCTGAACAGCTTGCGCTGGGACAGTTACAGCCGTGTTTTGCAAGCTGTCCGGGGTTCTGAGGCACTAAAAGTGCGGATGTGTGGCGACTGTCCAAGACGAGAACCGGCTGCTCTGAAAGCCCTTCCTGCTCGTCACGTACGCTTTCTAGCAGCTCTACGGACACACACGCGTCAGCCTCTTCACTGTCCTACACAGCTAGCACGCTGGCAGTTACCGTCAACTTGGAAGCAGCCGCGCAGAAGGCACTCGCCCTGCAACCGGCGAACAGCGCACATTCGCGGCTACACGCGAGCTGGCCGCACTCGGAGCTTTCGCGGCTCTTCTCTCGCTCTTTCCCGCAGAGCTCCGGCGATGCACAACTCGAACCGCGAAAGCCGCAATGAGCTTTGTGCAAGCTGCGCAGAAGAAACAAGGCACTAAACCGGCAAATGTCCAGCTAATCTCCAACGTGAAAAGGCTCAGCAAGGAAAGCTCTTGCTAACAGCCCAGAAGCATTGCGACGCTTCTCTGGATGATTTGCCCACCAACACTTCACATCAGCTCAAGCCGCTGCCCGGAGGAAAAGAGGCTAGGAAAGATCGTAGCAGGCACGGTTGTTGCTGCACGAGAAGTGCCTGCTCCGGAGGCTTCTTGCGAGCAGCGCTAAAAGCACGCGAACATCGCGTTTCTGTGCTTTCCTGAACAGCTTGCGCTGGGACAGTTACAGCCGTGTTTTGCAAGCTGTCCGGGGTTCTGAGGCACTAAAAGTGCGGATGTGTGGCGACTGTGCAAGACGAGAACCGGCTGCTCTGAAAGCCCTTCCTGCTCGTCACGTACGCTTTCTAGCAGCTCTACGGACACACACGCGTCAGCCTCTTCACTGTCCTACACAGCTAGCACGCTGGCAGTTACCGTCAACTTGGAAGCAGCCGCGCAGAAGGCACTCGCCCTGCAACCGGCGAACAGCGCACATTCGCGGCTACACGCGAGCTGGCCGCACTCGGAGCTTTCGCGGCTCTTCTCTCGCTCTTTCCCGCAGAGCTCCGGCGATGCACAACTCGAACCGCGAAAGCCGCAATGAGCTTTGTGCAAGCTGCGCAGAAGAAACAAGGCACTAAACCGGCAAATGTCCAGCTAATCTCCAACGTGAAAAGGGCTCAGCAAGGAAAGCTCTTGCTAACAGCCCAGAAGCATTGCGACGCTTCTCTGGATGATTTGCCCACCAACACTTCACATCAGCTCAAGCCGGCTGCCCGGAGGAAAAGAGGCTAGGAAAGATCGTAGCAGGCACGGTTGTTGCTGCACGAGAAGTGCCTGCTCCGGAGGCTTCTTGCGAGCAGCGCTAAAAGCACGCGAACATCGCGTTTCTGTGCTTTCCTGAACAGCTTGCGCTGGGACAGTTACAGCCGTGTTTTGCAAGCTGTCCGGGGTTCTGAGGCACTAAAAGTGCGGATGTGTGGCGACTGTCCAAGACGAGAACCGGCTGCTCTGAAAGCCCTTCCTGCTCGTCACGTACGCTTTCTAGCAGCTCTACGGACACACACGCGTCAGCCTCTTCACTGTCCTACACAGCTAGCACGCTGGCAGTTACCGTCAACTTGGAAGCAGCCGCGCAGAAGGCACTCGCCCTGCAACCGGCGAACAGCGCACATTCGCAGCTACACGCGAGCTGGCCGCACTCGGAGCTTTCGCGGCTCTTCTCTCGCTCTTTCCCGCAGAGCTCCGGCGATGCACAACTCGAACCGCGAAAGCCGCAATGAGCTTTGTGCAAGCTGCGCAGAAGAAACAAGGCACTAAACCGGCAAATGTCCAGCTAATCTCCAACGTGAAAAGGCTCAGCAAGGAAAGCTCTTGCTAACAGCCCAGAAGCATTGCGACGCTTCTCTGGATGATTTGCCCACCAACACTTCACATCAGCTCAAGCCGGCTGCCCGGAGGAAAAGAGGCTAGGAAAGATCGTAGCAGGCACGGTTGTTGCTGCACGAGAAGTGCCTGCTCCGGAGGCTTCTTGCGAGCAGCGCTAAAAGCACGCGAACATCGCGTTTCTGTGCTTTCCTGAACAGCTTGCGCTGGGACAGTTACAGCCGTGTTTTGCAAGCTGTCCGGGGTTCTGAGGCACTAAAAGTGCGGATGTGTGGCGACTGTGCAAGACGAGAACCGGCTGCTCTGAAAGCCCTTCCTGCTCGTCACGTACGCTTTCTAGCAGCTCTACGGACACACACGCGTCAGCCTCTTCACTGTCCTACACAGCTAGCACGCTGGCAGTTACCGTCAACTTGGAAGCAGCCGCGCAGAAGGCACTCGCCCTGCAACCGGCGAACAGCGCACATTCGCGGCTACACGCGAGCTGGCCGCACTCGGAGCTTTCGCGGCTCTTCTCTCGCTCTTTCCCGCAGAGCTCCGGCGATGCACAACTCGAACCGCGAAAGCCGCAATGAGCTTTGTGCAAGCTGCGCAGAAGAAACAAGGCACTAAACCGGCAAATGTCCAGCTAATCTCCAACGTGAAAAGGGTCAGCAAGGAAAGCTCTTGCTAACAGCCCAGAAGCATTGCGACGCTTCTCTGGATGATTTGCCCACCAACACTTCACATCAGCTCAAGCCGGCTGCCCGGAGGAAAGAGGCTAGGAAAGATCGTAGCAGGCACGGTTGTTGCTGCACGAGAAGTGCCTGCTCCGGAGGCTTCTTGCGAGCAGCGCTAAAAGCACGCGAACATCGCGTTTCTGTGCTTTCCTGAACAGCTTGCGCTGGGACAGTTACAGCCGTGTTTTGCAAGCTGTCCGGGGTTCTGAGGCACTAAAAGTGCGGATGTGTGGCGACTGTCCAAGACGAGAACCGGCTGCTCTGAAAGCCCTTCCTGCTCGTCACGTACGCTTTCTAGCAGCTCTACGGACACACACGCGTCAGCCTCTTCACTGTCCTACACAGCTAGCACGCTGGCAGTTACCGTCAACTTGGAAGCAGCCGCGCAGAAGGCACTCGCCCTGCAACCGGCGAACAGCGCACATTCGCGGCTACACGCGAGCTGGCCGCACTCGGAGCTTTCGCGGCTCTTCTCTCGCTCTTTCCCGCAGAGCTCCGGCGATGCACAACTCGAACCGCGAAAGCCGCAATGAGCTTTGTGCAAGCTGCGCAGAAGAAACAAGGCACTAAACCGGCAAATGTCCAGCTAATCTCCAACGTGAAAAGGCTCAGCAAGGAAAGCTCTTGCTAACAGCCCAGAAGCATTGCGACGCTTCTCTGGATGATTTGCCCACCAACACTTCACATCAGCTCAAGCCGGCTGCCCGGAGGAAAAGAGGCTAGGAAAGATCGTAGCAGGCACGGTTGTTGCTGCACGAGAAGTGCCTGCTCCGGAGGCTTCTTGCGAGCAGCGCTAAAAGCACGCGAACATCGCGTTTCTGTGCTTTCCTGAACAGCTTGCGCTGGGACAGTTACAGCCGTGTTTTGCAAGCTGTCCGGGGTTCTGAGGCACTAAAAGTGCGGATGTGTGGCGACTGTGCAAGACGAGAACCGGCTGCTCTGAAAGCCCTTCCTGATCGTCACGTACGCTTTCTAGCAGCTCTACGGACACACACGCGTCAGCCTCTTCACTGTCCTACACAGCTAGCACGCTGGCAGTTACCGTCAACTTGGAAGCAGCCGCGCAGAAGGCACTCGCCCTGCAACCGGCGAACAGCGCACATTCGCGGCTACACGCGAGCTGGCCGCACTCGGAGCTTTCGCGGCTCTTCTCTCGCTCTTTCCCGCAGAGCTCCGGCGATGCACAACTCGAACCGCGAAAGCCGCAATGAGCTTTGTGCAAGCTGCGCAGAAGAAACAAGGCACTAAACCGGCAAATGTCCAGCTAATCTCCAACGTGAAAAGGCTCAGCAAGGAAAGCTCTTGCTAACAGCCCAGAAGCATTGCGACGCTTCTCTGGATGATTTGCCCACCAACACTTCACATCAGCTCAAGCCGGCTGCCCGGAGGAAAAGAGGCTAGGAAAGATCGTAGCAGGCACGGTTGTTGCTGCACGAGAAGTGCCTGCTCCGGAGGCTTCTTGCGAGCAGCGCTAAAAGCACGCGAACATCGCGTTTCTGTGCTTTCCTGAACAGCTTGCGCTGGGACAGTTACAGCCGTGTTTTGCAAGCTGTCCGGGGTTCTGAGGCACTAAAAGTGCGGATGTGTGGCGACTGTCCAAGACGAGAACCGGCTGCTCTGAAAGCCCTTCCTGCTCGTCACGTACGCTTTCTAGCAGCTCTACGGACACACACGC
Source organism: Chlamydotis macqueenii (assembly GCF_036417535.1). Taxonomy (NCBI): domain Eukaryota; kingdom Metazoa; phylum Chordata; class Aves; order Otidiformes; family Otididae; genus Chlamydotis; species Chlamydotis macqueenii. Next base: position 20,373 of record NW_028239057.1, read on the forward strand.
GTCAGCCTCTTCACTGTCCTACACAGCTAGCACGCTGGCAGTTACCGTCAACTTGGAAGCAGCCGCGCAGAAGGCACTCGCCCTGCAACCGGCGAACAGCGCACATTCGCGGCTACACGCGAGCTGGCCGCACTCGGAGCTTTCGCGGCTCTTCTCTCGCTCTTTCCCGCAGAGCTCCGGCGATGCACAACTCGAACCGCGAAAGCCGCAATGAGCTTTGTGCAAGCTGCGCAGAAGAAACAAGGCACTAAACCGGCAAATGTCCAGCTAATCTCCAACGTGAAAAGGCTCAGCAAGGAAAGCTCTTGCTAACAGCCCAGAAGCATTGCGACGCTTCTCTGGATGATTTGCCCACCAACACTTCACATCAGCTCAAGCCGGCTGCCCGGAGGAAAAGAGGCTAGGAAGATCGTAGCAGGCACGGTTGTTGCTGCACGAGAAGTGCCTGCTCCGGAGGCTTCTTGCGAGCAGCGCTAAAAGCACGCGAACATCGCGTTTCTGTGCTTTCCTGAACAGCTTGCGCTGGGACAGTTACAGCCGTGTTTTGCAAGCTGTCCGGGGTTCTGAGGCACTAAAAGTGCGGATGTGTGGCGACTGTGCAAGACGAGAACCGGCTGCTCTGAAAGCCCTTCCTGCTCGTCACGTACGCTTTCTAGCAGCTCTACGGACACACACGCGTCAGCCTCTTCACTGTCCTACACAGCTAGCACGCTGGCAGTTACCGTCAACTTGGAAGCAGCCGCGCAGAAGGCACTCGCCCTGCAACCGGCGAACAGCGCACATTCGCGGCTACACGCGAGCTGGCCGCACTCGGAGCTTTCGCGGCTCTTCTCTCGCTCTTTCCCGCAGAGCTCCGGCGATGCACAACTCGAACCGCGAAAGCCGCAATGAGCTTTGTGCAAGCTGCGCAGAAGAAACAAGGCACTAAACCGGCAAATGTCCAGCTAATCTCCAACGTGAAAAGGCTCAGCAAGGAAAGCTCTTGCTAACAGCCCAGAAGCATTGCGACGCTTCTCTGGATGATTTGCCCACCAACACTTCACATCAGCTCAAGCCGGCTGCCCGGAGGAAAAGAGGCTAGGAAAGATCGTAGCAGGCACGGTTGTTGCTGCACGAGAAGTGCCTGCTCCGGAGGCTTCTTGCGAGCAGCGCTAAAAGCACGCGAACATCGCGTTTCTGTGCTTTCCTGAACAGCTTGCGCTGGGACAGTTACAGCCGTGTTTTGCAAGCTGTCCGGGGTTCTGAGGCACTAAAAGTGCGGATGTGTGGCGACTGTGCAAGACGAGAACCGGCTGCTCTGAAAGCCCTTCCTGCTCGTCACGTACGCTTTCTAGCAGCTCTACGGACACACACGCGTCAGCCTCTTCACTGTCCTACACAGCTAGCACGCTGGCAGTTACCGTCAACACTTGGAAGCAGCCGCGCAGAAGGCAGTCGCCCTGCAACCGGCGAACAGCGCACATTCGCGGCTACACGCGAGCTGGCCGCACTCGGAGCTTTCGCGGCTCTTCTCTCGCTCTTTCCCGCAGAGCTCCGGCGATGCACAACTCGAACCGCGAAAGCCGCAATGAGCTTTGTGCAAGCTGCGCAGAAGAAACAAGGCACTAAACCGGCAAATGTCCAGCTAATCTCCAACGTGAAAAGGCTCAGCAAGGAAAGCTCTTGCTAACAGCCCAGAAGCATTGCGACGCTTCTCTGGATGATTTGCCCACCAACACTTCACATCAGCTCAAGCCGGCTGCCCGGAGGAAAAGAGGCTAGGAAAGATCGTAGCAGGCACGGTTGTTGCTGCACGAGAAGTGCCTGCTCCGGAGGCTTCTTGCGAGCAGCGCTAAAAGCACGCGAACATCGCGTTTCTGTGCTTTCCTGAACAGCTTGCGCTGGGACAGTTACAGCCGTGTTTTGCAAGCTGTCCGGGGTTCTGAGGCACTAAAAGTGCGGATGTGTGGCGACTGTCCAAGACGAGAACCGGCTGTTCTGAAAGCCCTTCCTGCTCGTCACGTACGCTTTCTAGCAGCTCTACGGACACACACGCGTCAGCCTCTTCACTGTCCTACACAGCTAGCACGCTGGCAGTTACCGTCAACTTGGAAGCAGCCGCGCAGAAGGCACTCGCCCTGCAACCGGCGAACAGCGCACATTCGCGGCTACACGCGAGCTGGCCGCACTCGGAGCTTTCGCGGCTCTTCTCTCGCTCTTTCCCGCAGAGCTCCGGCGATGCACAACTCGAACCGCGAAAGCCGCAATGAGCTTTGTGCAAGCTGCGCAGAAGAAACAAGGCACTAAACCGGCAAATGTCCAGCTAATCTCCAACGTGAAAAGGCTCAGCAAGGAAAGCTCTTGCTAACAGCCCAGAAGCATTGCGACGCTTCTCTGGATGATTTGCCCACCAACACTTCACATCAGCTCAAGCCGGCTGCCCGGAGGAAAAGAGGCTAGGAAAGATCGTAGCAGGCACGGTTGTTGCTGCACGAGAAGTGCCTGCTCCGGAGGCTTCTTGCGAGCAGCGCTAAAAGCACGCGAACATCGCGTTTCTGTGCTTTCCTGAACAGCTTGCGCTGGGACAGTTACAGCCGTGTTTTGCAAGCTGTCCGGGGTTCTGAGGCACTAAAAGTGCGGATGTGTGGCGACTGTCCAAGACGAGAACCGGCTGCTCTGAAAGCCCTTCCTGCTCGTCACGTACGCTTTCTAGCAGCTCTACGGACACACACGCGTCAGCCTCTTCACTGTCCTACACAGCTAGCACGCTGGCAGTTACCGTCAACTTGGAAGCAGCCGCGCAGAAGGCAGTCGCCCTGCAACCGGCGAACAGCGCACATTCGCGGCTACACGCGAGCTGGCCGCACTCGGAGCTTTCGCGGCTCTTCTCTCGCTCTTTCCCGCAGAGCTCCGGCGATGCACAACTCGAACCGCGAAAGCCGCAATGAGCTTTGTGCAAGCTGCGCAGAAGAAACAAGGCACTAAACCGGCAAATGTCCAGCTAATCTCCAACGTGAAAAGGCTCAGCAAGGAAAGCTCTTGCTAACAGCCCAGAAGCATTGCGACGCTTCTCTGGATGATTTGCCCACCAACACTTCACATCAGCTCAAGCCGGCTGCCCGGAGGAAAAGAGGCTAGGAAAGATCGTAGCAGGCACGGTTGTTGCTGCACGAGAAGTGCCTGCTCCGGAGGCTTCTTGCGAGCAGCGCTAAAAGCACGCGAACATCGCGTTTCTGTGCTTTCCTGAACAGCTTGCGCTGGGACAGTTACAGCCGTGTTTTGCAAGCTGTCCGGGGTTCTGAGGCACTAAAAGTGCGGATGTGTGGCGACTGTGCAAGACGAGAACCGGCTGCTCTGAAAGCCCTTCCTGCTCGTCACGTACGCTTTCTAGCAGCTCTACGGACACACACGCGTCAGCCTCTTCACTGTCCTACACAGCTAGCACGCTGGCAGTTACCGTCAACTTGGAAGCAGCCGCGCAGAAGGCAGTCGCCCTGCAACCGGCGAACAGCGCACATTCGCGGCTACACGCGAGCTGGCCGCACTCGGAGCTTTCGCGGCTCTTCTCTCGCTCTTTCCCGCAGAGCTCCGGCGATGCACAACTCGAACCGCGAAAGCCGCAATGAGCTTTGTGCAAGCTGCGCAGAAGAAACAAGGCACTAAACCGGCAAATGTCCAGCTAATCTCCAACGTGAAAAGGCTCAGCAAGGAAAGCTCTTGCTAACAGCCCAGAAGCATTGCGACGCTTCTCTGGATGATTTGCCCACCAACACTTCACATCAGCTCAAGCCGGCTGCCCGGAGGAAAAGAGGCTAGGAAAGATCGTAGCAGGCACGGTTGTTGCTGCACGAGAAGTGCCTGCTCCGGAGGCTTCTTGCGAGCAGCGCTAAAAGCACGCGAACATCGCGTTTCTGTGCTTTCCTGAACAGCTTGCGCTGGGACAGTTACAGCCGTGTTTTGCAAGCTGTCCGGGGTTCTGAGGCACTAAAAGTGCGGATGTGTGGCGACTGTGCAAGACGAGAACCGGCTGCTCTGAAAGCCCTTCCTGCTCGTCACGTACGCTTTCTAGCAGCTCTACGGACACACACGCGTCAGCCTCTTCACTGTCCTACACAGCTAGCACGCTGGCACTTACCGTCAACTTGGAAGCAGCCGCGCAGAAGGCACTCGCCCTGCAACCGGCGAACAGCGCACATTCGCGGCTACACGCGAGCTGGCCGCACTCGGAGCTTTCGCGGCTCTTCTCTCGCTCTTTCCCGCAGAGCTCCGGCGATGCACAACTCGAACCGCGAAAGCCGCAATGAGCTTTGTGCAAGCTGCGCAGAAGAAACAAGGCACTAAACCGGCAAATGTCCAGCTAATCTCCAACGTGAAAAGGCTCAGCAAGGAAAGCTCTTGCTAACAGCCCAGAAGCATTGCGACGCTTCTCTGGATGATTTGCCCACCAACACTTCACATCAGCTCAAGCCGGCTGCCCGGAGGAAAAGAGGCTAGGAAAGATCGTAGCAGGCACGGTTGTTGCTGCACGAGAAGTGCCTGCTCCGGAGGCTTCTTGCGAGCAGCGCTAAAAGCACGCGAACATCGCGTTTCTGTGCTTTCCTGAACAGCTTGCGCTGGGACAGTTACAGCCGTGTTTTGCAAGCTGTCCGGGGTTCTGAGGCACTAAAAGTGCGGATGTGTGGCGACTGTGCAAGACGAGAACCGGCTGCTCTGAAAGCCCTTCCTGCTCGTCACGTACGCTTTCTAGCAGCTCTACGGACACACACGCGTCAGCCTCTTCACTGTCCTACACAGCTAGCACGCTGGCAGTTACCGTCAACTTGGAAGCAGCCGCGCAGAAGGCAGTCGCCCTGCAACCGGCGAACAGCGCACATTCGCGGCTACACGCGAGCTGGCCGCACTCGGAGCTTTCGCGGCTCTTCTCTCGCTCTTTCCCGCAGAGCTCCGGCGATGCACAACTCGAACCGCGAAAGCCGCAATGAGCTTTGTGCAAGCTGCGCAGAAGAAACAAGGCACTAAACCGGCAAATGTCCAGCTAATCTCCAACGTGAAAAGGCTCAGCAAGGAAAGCTCTTGCTAACAGCCCAGAAGCATTGCGACGCTTCTCTGGATGATTTGCCCACCAACACTTCACATCAGCTCAAGCCGGCTGCCCGGAGGAAAAGAGGCTAGGAAAGATCGTAGCAGGCACGGTTGTTGCTGCACGAGAAGTGCCTGCTCCGGAGGCTTCTTGCGAGCAGCGCTAAAAGCACGCGAACATCGCGTTTCTGTGCTTTCCTGAACAGCTTGCGCTGGGACAGTTACAGCCGTGTTTTGCAAGCTGTCCGGGGTTCTGAGGCACTAAAAGTGCGGATGTGTGGCGACTGTCCAAGACGAGAACCGGCTGTTCTGAAAGCCCTTCCTGCTCGTCACGTACGCTTTCTAGCAGCTCTACGGACACACACGCGTCAGCCTCTTCACTGTCCTACACAGCTAGCACGCTGGCAGTTACCGTCAACTTGGAAGCAGCCGCGCAGAAGGCACTCGCCCTGCAACCGGCGAACAGCGCACATTCGCGGCTACACGCGAGCTGGCCGCACTCGGAGCTTTCGCGGCTCTTCTCTCGCTCTTTCCCGCAGAGCTCCGGCGATGCACAACTCGAACCGCGAAAGCCGCAATGAGCTTTGTGCAAGCTGCGCAGAAGAAACAAGGCACTAAACCGGCAAATGTCCAGCTAATCTCCAACGTGAAAAGGCTCAGCAAGGAAAGCTCTTGCTAACAGCCCAGAAGCATTGCGACGCTTCTCTGGATGATTTGCCCACCAACACTTCACATCAGCTCAAGCCGGCTGCCCGGAGGAAAAGAGGCTAGGAAAGATCGTAGCAGGCACGGTTGTTGCTGCACGAGAAGTGCCTGCTCCGGAGGCTTCTTGCGAGCAGCGCTAAAAGCACGCGAACATCGCGTTTCTGTGCTTTCCTGAACAGCTTGCGCTGGGACAGTTACAGCCGTGTTTTGCAAGCTGTCCGGGGTTCTGAGGCACTAAAAGTGCGGATGTGTGGCGACTGTCCAAGACGAGAACCGGCTGCTCTGAAAGCCCTTCCTGCTCGTCACGTACGCTTTCTAGCAGCTCTACGGACACACACGCGTCAGCCTCTTCACTGTCCTACACAGCTAGCACGCTGGCAGTTACCGTCAACTTGGAAGCAGCCGCGCAGAAGGCAGTCGCCCTGCAACCGGCGAACAGCGCACATTCGCGGCTACACGCGAGCTGGCCGCACTCGGAGCTTTCGCGGCTCTTCTCTCGCTCTTTCCCGCAGAGCTCCGGCGATGCACAACTCGAACCGCGAAAGCCGCAATGAGCTTTGTGCAAGCTGCGCAGAAGAAACAAGGCACTAAACCGGCAAATGTCCAGCTAATCTCCAACGTGAAAAGGCTCAGCAAGGAAAGCTCTTGCTAACAGCCCAGAAGCATTGCGACGCTTCTCTGGATGATTTGCCCACCAACACTTCACATCAGCTCAAGCCGGCTGCCCGGAGGAAAAGAGGCTAGGAAAGATCGTAGCAGGCACGGTTGTTGCTGCACGAGAAGTGCCTGCTCCGGAGGCTTCTTGCGAGCAGCGCTAAAAGCACGCGAACATCGCGTTTCTGTGCTTTCCTGAACAGCTTGCGCTGGGACAGTTACAGCCGTGTTTTGCAAGCTGTCCGGGGTTCTGAGGCACTAAAAGTGCGGATGTGTGGCGACTGTGCAAGACGAGAACCGGCTGCTCTGAAAGCCCTTCCTGCTCGTCACGTACGCTTTCTAGCAGCTCTACGGACACACACGCGTCAGCCTCTTCACTGTCCTACACAGCTAGCACGCTGGCAGTTACCGTCAACTTGGAAGCAGCCGCGCAGAAGGCAGTCGCCCTGCAACCGGCGAACAGCGCACATTCGCGGCTACACGCGAGCTGGCCGCACTCGGAGCTTTCGCGGCTCTTCTCTCGCTCTTTCCCGCAGAGCTCCGGCGATGCACAACTCGAACCGCGAAAGCCGCAATGAGCTTTGTGCAAGCTGCGCAGAAGAAACAAGGCACTAAACCGGCAAATGTCCAGCTAATCTCCAACGTGAAAAGGCTCAGCAAGGAAAGCTCTTGCTAACAGCCCAGAAGCATTGCGACGCTTCTCTGGATGATTTGCCCACCAACACTTCACATCAGCTCAAGCCGGCTGCCCGGAGGAAAAGAGGCTAGGAAAGATCGTAGCAGGCACGGTTGTTGCTGCACGAGAAGTGCCTGCTCCGGAGGCTTCTTGCGAGCAGCGCTAAAAGCACGCGAACATCGCGTTTCTGTGCTTTCCTGAACAGCTTGCGCTGGGACAGTTACAGCCGTGTTTTGCAAGCTGTCCGGGGTTCTGAGGCACTAAAAGTGCGGATGTGTGGCGACTGTGCAAGACGAGAACCGGCTGCTCTGAAAGCCCTTCCTGCTCGTCACGTACGCTTTCTAGCAGCTCTACGGACACACACGCGTCAGCCTCTTCACTGTCCTACACAGCTAGCACGCTGGCACTTACCGTCAACTTGGAAGCAGCCGCGCAGAAGGCACTCGCCCTGCAACCGGCGAACAGCGCACATTCGCGGCTACACGCGAGCTGGCCGCACTCGGAGCTTTCGCGGCTCTTCTCTCGCTCTTTCCCGCAGAGCTCCGGCGATGCACAACTCGAACCGCGAAAGCCGCAATGAGCTTTGTGCAAGCTGCGCAGAAGAAACAAGGCACTAAACCGGCAAATGTCCAGCTAATCTCCAACGTGAAAAGGGTCAGCAAGGAAAGCTCTTGCTAACAGCCCAGAAGCATTGCGACTCTTCTCTGGATGATTTGCCCACCAACACTTCACATCAGCTCAAGCCGGCTGCCCGGAGGAAAAGAGGCTAGGAAAGATCGTAGCAGGCACGGTTGTTGCTGCACGAGAAGTGCCTGCTCCGGAGGCTTCTTGCGAGCAGCGCTAAAAGCACGCGAACATCGCGTTTCTGTGCTTTCCTGAACAGCTTGCGCTGGGACAGTTACAGCCGTGTTTTGCAAGCTGTCCGGGGTTCTGAGGCACTAAAAGTGCGGATGTGTGGCGACTGTCCAAGACGAGAACCGGCTGCTCTGAAAGCCCTTCCTGCTCGTCACGTACGCTTTCTAGCAGCTCTACGGACACACACGCGTCAGCCTCTTCACTGTCCTACACAGCTAGCACGCTGGCAGTTACCGTCAACTTGGAACCAGCCGCACAGAAGGAAGTCAGACAATTACTCCAACACCTGAAATGCCTGCTCTAAAAGTTCTTGCTGCTCCTCACCGACTCTTCCCACCACATCTACAGGCTCAGAAACATTGAGTCTCTGGGCTTTCCTCCACCAGCAGGACTCTGACACTTACCATCACCTAGAGCTGCTGCACAGTGAGAAATAAATCTTAAAAATCACGAACTCAGACGATTGCTTTAACACCAAAGGTGCCACCTCTGAAAGTTTACTGGTGTACATGGTGGCAAAAGTCAGAGTCCTGATTGTCTAGGAAAGAACGGAGCCCCAGTGTTGCTGGGCTTGTAGATGCGGTGGCAAGAGCCACTGAGGGGTTTTCAGAGCTGGCACTTCTGGTGTGGGATCTATCATCCAACGTTCATGATATATAAGAGTGTTTTCACTGGGCGGCCATAAGTACACCGTGGTAAACGTTGGAGTGCTGGTGTTCTAGGAAATCTCGCAGTCCCAATATTTGTGAGCCTGTAGATGCGGTGGCAAGAGCCGGGCGGGAGAAGCAAGAGCTTTCAGAAATGTCACTTCTGGTGTGGGAGCAGTCTTCTGACGTTTGTGATTTTTAAGATTTTTTTCAAAAGGGACTGCTGAGTTGAGGTGATGGTAGACGTCGGAGTCCTGGTGTCCCAGGAAATGCCGGATCCCCAATGTTTGTGAGCCTGTAGATGTGGTGCCTAGAGCTGGTGAGAAGCAGCAAGACATTCCAGAGCTGACACTTCTGGTGTGGGAGCAGCTGTCTGACATTCACCATTTTTAAGCTGTGGTTTAACACTAGGCGGACAGCTCGAGCTGGTGTTAAACGTCGGAGTCCTGGTGGTCTAGGAAATCCCGGAGCCCCAATGTTTCCTGGCCTGTAGATTTTTTTTACGCCTGTAGATCTTTACCACCCTGTCCTGGTGGTCTAGGAAAGCCCGGAGCCCCAGAGTTTGGAGCCTGTATGTGTGGTAGCAAGAGCCGGTGAGGAGCAGCAAGGGTATTCAGAGCTGGTCACCATGTAACAAAAGGTTCAGGATTTTTAAGATTTTTTCCCACTGAGCAGTAGGGACTGTTTCTCACTCCTTACAAATGAGTCCTTCGTCAGGAAAAGAAAAAAAAACCAGACTTCCTCTTCCATTAATTGTTTCTCTAAGCTATATGGGTACGTGACTATGTTTTATAACTGTATTCTTGTCTGGTTCTGGCTAGGATAGAGTTAATATTTACCTGAGCTGGGTGGAGTACTGAAGCTGGTAGCCCCTATGGCTGGGATAGTTAACTAATTAGCTAACTGCTGGGGCTCAGTATGTAAGTGAGGAGGGTGGTGAAAGGAGCCTCCTGCTACGTGGAAGAAACTAGGTGTGGAGATTTGTTGTAAGCCATTATACTATATTTGTATTGCATCACTGTTTTGTTTTCTTCTGTCATTACTGTTAAATTTACTTTTTGTTCAATCTCAACCCACGGGTTTGGTTTTTTCCTGGTTTTCTTTTGTTTACCAAATCTCCCCCTGTTCTCTTGGAGGGTGGGGGGGGAGTGAGAGAGAGACTGCGTAGTCTGGTCCCGATCGGGGCTGAACTACAACAATTCTTTAAGAGCATACATATATAGTTGTGATTAACTTATTGTCCCCTATATCAATCCCCCCTTTTAATCACACTAAGTAAATTCTTTTACTTAAACAGTTTCCCTGAATGATATGAAGCATCATACATGGTTTTGTTTAGTGACGGGGGGGCCTAAGGTGGTAGCTTCTGTAGGAAACTGCTAGAAGTCGCTCCCCTTTGTTCAGTGGACTCGGCCGGGCCTAGAGCGGACCCGCTGCTGGCCAAGGCCAAGCCAATTGGTAGCAGAATGTCCCCTGATAACGCCTCTGCGATAACGTATTTAAATAGGGGAAAACAGAAAAAAAAAAAAAAGGGAGAGATGTGAAGCAGCTGAGCGGGGGGCAGAGGCACAGAGAGGGAGGCGCAGGCCTTATGGGCCTTGCAGGCCTCACCCTCTGGCCTCTCGCCAAGCCGCTGACTGGGCCCGAATTGGTCCGGCCCGGCTGCAGGAAGTGGAGAGGAGAGGAGAAGTGAATAAGATGTAAAAAGGATCCTGAGAGACATCTACCAGCCTGTTGTGAGGAACGGCTGCAGATGCCCAGGTCAGTTCAGAAGGAGTGGGAGGAGTAATGTGGCTCCTGGCCAAGATTCCCCTGCAGCCTGTGGTGACGACCATGGTGGAGCAGGTTGTCCCCCTGCAGCCCATGGAGGTCCACGGAGGGGCAGAGATCCACTTGGAGCCCGTGAAGGATCCCGTACTGGGGGAGGTGGATGCCTGAAGGCAGCTGTGGCCCATGGAGGGCCCGCTGGGACAGCTGTTCTGGAGAGACTGCACCCCGTGGAAGAGATGACCCATGCCGGAGCAGTTTCAGGAAGGACTGTGGCGTACGGGTGGGACCCCACAACAGAGCAGGGGAGGAATGTGAGGAGTTCTTCCCCCAACCATGAAGCAGCAGCGTAAAACAACGCGTGATGAACTGACCGCAATCCCCATTCCCTCTTCCCCCTCCTGTGCCACTCGGGGGGGGGAAGGTAGTAGAGATAATGTTAAGCTTGGGAAGAGGGAGGGGTGGAGGGAGGTTATCTTGTTCTCTGTCTCATTATCTTGCTGTTTGTAGTAATAAATGAATAGTTTTCCCCAAGTCGAGTCTGTTTTGCCCGTGATGGTAAATTTAAGGATTTCTCCCTGTCCTTATCTCAAACCTCGAGCCGTTTTTCCTTACGTTATCTCCCCCTGTTCTCTCGGAGGGTGGGAGGAGTGAGAGAGAGACTGCGTAGTCTGGTCCTGATAGGGGCTGAACTACGACAGTGTTACTTTCTTAAACAGTCTCCAAACCCATAGGTACAGCACAATAGTTAATATTAATAAAACTCCTAAGCTAATCAATAAGATCACAACGGGGTGCACCATAGTATTAAGGATCCCTGTTGCCAATGTCCCAGCCCCACTCATGCCCTGAGTACATTTCCATTTTGTGCATAACCACAGTGGCCAAGTTTAAGCCCGACCGTTTAAAAGGTGGTCCCATGCTTCCTGTAAACCCAAGGGAGGCGTGAGACCACGGCCATTTGGTGTCCTTTTGATTACAAGTTAGTGGTAAGATGCAGGAAAATATTGTAAGCCCAATCACAATTCCAATTAAACAATTGGTCATTTTAGGATTTAGTTGGTCTAGTGGATTAGTACAGCTACTTCTGTAGATAATGTACTGCCTTTGGTGACCTGCTAAAATGGGTTTTATATTTCCTATAATAAAATGACAAATAAGATATAAACTGCACCGATGACAGATTTGGGCGAGATTAGTTACTGGCCGGTCCCGGTTTCTTTGTCCGGTATCGTTTGCTGTGGTGTCCCTCCGGTTCACTACTGCTTTTGGCTCACTTACTTGTTACCCACATTGTTCCCGCCCTTATCCATTCGAACGAGTTTAAGTCTCAAGTCTTCGTTGTTGTCTGGAGTTACTTTCCACAAGGTTGCAGAGGCTCTCTTGATCCGAGTATGGTGTATCCAGGAGTTCTGTCCCTTTACCTTAATTGCCGTGTAGGTGGTGAGGAGGACTTGAAAAGGTCCGGCCCACTGTGGTTCCAGAGTTTTTTCTGTAAGAGATTTAACATATACATAGTCCCCTGGTTGTATATCGTGAACAGGCCCATCCAGACCCCTACGACGTGTTCCCATTGCATGTTTTTCAATTCTTTTTAATTGTTTGTTTAGTGCCACCATATAGGAGGTCATTATTTCTTCACCAATTTGTGAAGACGTTCCCTTTTGTACCCCATAGGGTCGTCCATATAGAATTTCGAATGGACTAAGCCCTTCTCTTGCTCTTGGTCTGGTTCGTATTCGTATAAGAGCTAATGGTAAAGTTAGATTAGTTTCCTGACCCAACTTGACAATCTGTTGTTTGATTGGGTGATTCATTTTCTCCACCTGGCCACTTGATTGTGGTCGGTAAGAGGTATGTAATTGCCACTCTATCCCTAGATGGTGGCTAATTGCTTGTACTATTCTGGACACAAAATGTGGTCCTCTATCCGATGACATTACTGCTGCGACTCCAAACCTAGGTACTATTTCCTGGAGCAGTATTTTGGTTACTTCCCAGGCTTTAGCAGTTACGCACGGGAAAGCTTCTGGCCAGCCTGAAAAGGTATCCGTAAGTACTAATAAGTATCGATACCCCCCTTTTCTAGGGAGTTCTGAGAAATCAATCTGCCAACGTTGTCCCGGACCATTCCCCTTTCCGATTTTTTCAAGTTTCGGCTCTTTTACAACTTTAGGATTAGTCTGGAGACAAAGATCACATTGTTGAGTTACTTGTCTAACGGTAGTGGCTAAGTTTCGCGCTATTATGTTCCTGATGAGATCTTTATATAGGGCTTCTGCCCCCCCCTCCCCCCAGTGTCTTTTTCTATGTTCTTCTCGGACTACTGACCATATCATGTAGGAGGGAATTACTACCCTCCCGTGTGAGGGGTAGTAATTGGCCCACCCTTCCTCATTATATGACCCCTTTAGATCATTAATAAGTTTGCCGACTTCCTTTGTGTATTCTGGTTTACCTTCTAGAAATACCTGTCCATCAGGTATTAGCGCACCCTCTACCTTGATTGTTTCTCTAGCTGCTTGTTTTGCTTCCCTATCTGCCAGCTCATTTCCTCTTTCCAATTCTGTGCTCACTTTCTGGTGTGCTTTAATATGCATAATTGCCACCTTTTTGGGAAGCTGGACTGCATTCAGGATTTTCAAAATCCCTTCTGCGTGTTTGATGGTTTTTCCATGAGAATTTAACAGTCCTCTTGCCTTCCATATTGCTCCATGGGCATGTACCACCCCAAAGGCATATTTAGGGTCAGTCCAAATGTTTACAGTCCTTCCCTGGGCTCTCTCCAGGGCTCAGGTAAGGGCTATGATCTCGGCCTTTTGGGCTGAGACGTCGGCTGATAGTGGCCTGGACTCTATCACCTTTTCAAAAGTGGTAACAGCATATCCGGAATGTCGCCTTCCATTTAACATATAGCTGCTTCCATCGGTGAACCAATGTTCGGCTCCATCGACAGGGACATCTTTAAGATCCGTTCGACTAGAATACATGGTTTCAATTGTTTCCAAGCAGTCATGACTCACCGGCTCCCCGATGTTCCCATCAAGGAATGAGGCCGGATTGATGATGTTTGTGGTCACGATTTCAACATCATCCTGTTCAACCATTATAGCTTGATATTTCAGGAACCTTTGTGGGGAAAGCCAATGCCCTCCTTTTGCTTCAAGGACCGCAGATACAGTCTGGGAAACTAGGACAGTCATTTTCTGGCCTAGAGTGAACTTTCAGGCTTCTTGAATGTTTAGAATGACAGCTGCTACTGCTCTCAGACAGCTGGGCCACTGTCGTAGTTCAGCCCCGATCGGGACCAGACTACACAGTCTCTCTCTCGCTCCCCCCACCCTCCGAGAGAATAGGAGGAGATGATATAAGAAAAACGGCTCGAGGTTTGAGATAAGGACGGGAAGAAATTTGTAAAGTTACCGTTACAGGCAAAACAGACTCGACTTGGGGAAAAACACTCATTTATTTCTAAAACTAGCAGGAGAATGAGACAGGGAACAAGATAACCTCCCCCCACCCCTCCCTCTTCCCGGGCTTAACATTATCTCTACTACCTTCCCCTCCCGAGCGGCATGGAGGGGGGGGTCGGGGGCGGGGGGGGGGGAATGGGGGTCGCAGTCAGTTCATCACGCGTTGTTTTACGCCTCTGTGTCATCGTCGGGGGAAGAACTCCTTGCATTCCTCCTCTGCTCCAGCGTGGGGTCCCTCCCATGTCCACAGTCCTCCGTGAAACTGCTCCGGCGTGGGTCATCTCTTCCACGGGGTGCAGTCCTGCGAGCGACGGAGGAACGTACGACAAAAGACTCAATATGAGTAATAAGCGTAGTTCGATTTATTAGTCCTGGGTGCACATATTTATATTGCTAAGATAAAATATGCCTACTAGTCATTGCGTGATTGGCTTAAGCTCTAATAGTTACATTTGCATATCCTTGCTACTTGCAGTTAGCTAATCTGGAAAGTCCCGTTAACCTGAAAGTCCCGTACTTTTCATGTTTTCACTTTCTCAGAGTTGTTTACGATCTTCTTCAAGGTTGCTTCGTTTACTTTCTCACAGGAAGCTTCATTACTTTCTCACAGGCGGCCTCATTATTTTCTCACAGGTGGCTTCAGTACTTTCTTACAGGCGGCTTCATTACTTTCTCACAAGCGGCTTCAGTGATGTCCTTGAGGCCTGCTGCTCACAAACATAACAATTCCATTCGGTCTGGATTGTTCACTAAGTGTCCCTGATACTCCAGGTATCCAACAAATCCCCCTTTTTGTTTTGAACAATCCAGACCCACTTATGCGCTAATAACAAAAAATCAATGGCTGCTAGATTCTGCAAAAATATCATGACGCATACTATCCATGTCTTCTAATAATCCTGATAACATGCTAGAGGTTAAATTCATTTGCTTTTGTGCCCAACAAGCTAATTTATTTAAGTTAGCTAAAGCTTTTGCAGTTGCTGCCCAAGGAACAAATAAAGATAATGCTATCCGCTCAGCTGTACCCAACAGGGTTAAATTGCCGTCACAATGGGGAGTCAATACTTTTAGCGATCTTCTTGCTCGAGTGTGATTCCGTAATGTTCTCATAGGTGGAGCAAACATTATCAATTTTCCAAAATAACATGGTCCTCCTATGGCTCTTTTTGGTACTCCTGACCTTATTTTACTACAATATCAACTAGGTTCATGTAGGCCTCTACTGAATCTCCCTTTTCTTCTTTTTTTTTTTTTTTTTTTTTTTTTTATGAGCCAGATTGTCTGTATTGAGTTGTTAATCATTTTTTGCAAGCATGGTATGTTATGCCTAGTATGATGCCTAGTATCATAATTCCGATTTTAACCAAGGACAGCAACCACCCAGTTATGCCACACACAAGCTTAGTTAATAAAATTACTGATCACATGTTTATGCATATTCATGATTACAAAGCAAAGCTAAGTTTCAGTACCTTCTAGTAATTTTCTACTATAACATTTTTCTACTATTATGGATATAACAACTCCAGTAACTTTCTTATCTACAAGAGCAATGACTAGTTTTCTGCAGGCCTCTGTTGAAACAAGCCATAAATTCTGCTAACAATGTTTTGTATCTTAAAGCTTCCCTTCTCATTCCATGGCTTTCTTCCTGAGAGCATGATTGCATTCCTCCCCCAAGGTCAGTGTGCTTTCACTGATACCATACTGGCTCAGCGAAATACCACATCTCCCCCTTCTTTGTTTAGGAGAAGAGGCTTGTTTCAACGCTTTATCTATTAAAGTTTGCACACATTTTAAGACACAGAATTATAGATCAAAATACATATATAAAAGGAATGAATAAGCATCCTACAGCTATTAGTAACAAGCTTATATCAAGTCACCAAAAGATGTCTGAATATATCAAAACCATCACTTTGTTGCTGTTTTTGTACTCCTTTTTGCAAGTTTTGAATACTTTTGTGAATAGATTCCGAATGATCAGACAGATTCATGCAGCAAAGCCCATCAAAATCCTGACAACCATGATTTTGTGCTAATAATAAAAAAAATCTATTGCTGATCTATTCTGTTACTAACCCAACTATGCCAAAGACACCGCTGAGCAAGAGGATGTTTATCAGCCGGGTCAGAGCAGAGAAGGGAGGCAGGCGCAGCACCTTCAGGGCGTCCCCTGTTGTAAATAAAGTGTGCTCTGGGTCTGTCCTCTCCCCTTCGCTCCGAGCCACCTCTGTTTATACCCTCAGCAGATTCAGTGAAAGAGTACTGACTAGACGTTGCTGCATGCGTGGCCAGCGCATGCAACAAGGCCCGTCAAATATGTGCTCTGCAGGCTAACAGCGGTTCTGTTTTGTAAAGTAGCATAGTATATAGAATCTACATCAGTTAACAGCGTTGATAGTGCCGATACAGTTGTATTTATTTGCTTAGCAAGCCAACAGTCCAATTTATTTAGCATAGTTAATGCCTAGGCACTTGCCACACCAGGTGTAAAGACTGAAGCAGCAATAATTTTACTTAGTTTCCAAAACTCTGTATTATCTTGGCAACCAGATTCAATGCTATGTATGCTTCGTTTAGGTCTTTTATGCTGTCTGGATTTTGATATGTGCTCGCATGATTACGTCATGCTGTGTCGTTGCAATGTATAGATCTTAAAGCATTTACAATCATTACCCCTCTAGAAACATTAGCTCTTGAATAGTTAAAAAAAAATAGAAGTCCATCTTTACTGATCCCAAAAAGTTCCATCTTTTGTAGTTTTAGCACTCAGCACTTGTGGTTGCTGCTGTTTTACACAGAGTTGCCGTCCTACCGGTATCTGGCAGGTCAACCAAACATGCTCTGAAATACCCGCAGATGATACAGACAAGGATCCACTTGTTTACTGCTCCTGTAAAGACATAAGCGTATCCCTTCCCCCATGTTATAAGAGGGAACGGTCCTTCCACTTATACAAAGCTCGACTCAGACAGGAGTATCTGTTAACCATGTCAGGGGCGGGGGGGTGGGGGCGCCTGGCGGCGGCTGTGGCCCAGACATATAAGAGGAAAGAAAACTAAAACCTGAGGTTTAAGACAAGAATAGGGAGGGATCCTTAAAGCCACCGCTACAAGCAAAACAGACCATCACTAAAACCAAAGCAGGATAAGGAAAAAGGGAGCAAGACAACCTCCCCCCACCCCTCCCTCTTCCCAGGCTTAACACCATCTCCACCTCCCTCCCCTGCCCCCTTAGCGGGACAGGGATGGGGGGCGGGGGGGGGGAAAGAGGGAATGGGGGTTACAGACAGTTAATCACGCGCCGCTTTATTGATATCAACGGTTTAACGGCTGCACCTACAGCAGCAGCCATGACTGTAGCCTTTTCTTGTTCTAACATTCGCTCAGCAGCTTCCAGCAGTTGCCCTGTACTAGATCCTTTTGGCAGCACACTGAGGGCTCTCTTAGTTTTTTGGGTTTGTTTTTTGTTTTTTTTTTTTTTTTTTATTAGCATTATTAAAGGCAAGCATATCTAAGAACTTTGCTTTCATGTCATCATCCAGATCAGGGTGAGCCATAATTGCAGTGTGCAACCGATCAATAAATTTCCCATATGGTTCTGTGGGACCTTGTCTTCTTGATGTAAAGGCAGGTCCAGACTTTTCATCGTGCACCCTAGCAAGCGCTCTATAAGCCAAATCTTGGCCCAGTTGTAACACTTCGGTAGCAAATTGCGCTTGCCAATCAGATCGTGTGTAGTGTCCCGCTCCCATCAGCATTTGAGTTTGCACCCCGAATAATGGATCACCCTGTTGTCGAGGCGTTGCAGCTGCCCTATCACAAGCAGCCTGCCAGTACTGAAAGAACTGCAGCTGCTGCGACCTGGACAATCATTCTAATATCATAAGGAGCTAACAACTGTGATGAAAAAATATGCTGCAACACAGATTGAGCATATGATGATTTTAGCCCATACTGAGTAACTGCACTTTTAGCTTCCTTCAATATTTTCCAGTCTAATGCTTTCCACACACTTTTCCCAGTATTATCAGTCACAACTGGAAATGCCATAGGAAAAGGCTCTCCTTCTATCAAAGCATCTCGAATCACCTCTTTCCACTGCACTATCGGATTCAAAACCCCGGCCCCTCCCGCCGGCGTCCCTTGCAAAGGTGCAAAAAGACTGATCTCACCCGATGCTCCGTTCGGAATGAATAGGTTGGATGCTGACAGGTCTCGATGCGGCACAGGCGAAGGAGTTGACAAGTTTCCCAGTGACACTTCTAGGCGAATCTCTAGGGCTTCCAGTCTTTTTAGCGTCTCTTCCAGCTGTGCGTCCTTGGAGCCAGATGAATGTTCATCCCCCTCCTCCTCACGCCGTGGTGGCAGGGAAGAAGGTGGTAACGGGGGATAAACCAGAGCTGTTGGTGCCGGCGAAAAGGCTCGTGACTCTGAGTCTGCACTGGCGCAGCGTGGCGGGGTGCCTGGCGGTGGTACGTCTGATGGTGGTGAAAAGCCTTTGGCAGTTTTTCCCTCTGGTGCCCGCATATCTATAGTTATAGGGGCTGTGGCTGCAGTTCCTGGAGTCCTTGCTGGGGCTCGAACCCCCCCACCCTCAGCACGAGCCGGGGCGGCGGCAGGGCTCGTTAAACCCAAGAACAGCATGCTGGTAGTGGAGGTGGACCCGTCGGCTGGAGTTAAGGCCGCAAAAGCAGATGCAGCAACTGGACGCTCGGCTTTCATGCTTATCAATGTTTCGTTAATTAGCTTCCACACGGTGGAGATCCCTTACTTATTTCATCCCACAGCTTTTTTCCTATCTTTTCCTGTGTCGGGAGTTCAAAAGGATCATCAACTGTGGGGATTAATTCCCTTTTCTTTGCCCACTGCAGCAAAGCTTCTAGGACGGCCGAGTCATAACTCAGTCCTCTCATAGAGAGCATAATAATTCTAGGGCTACCTCCTTTTCCATTATTGCCGGCAGTTTCACAATTGGTGCTCCCTGATTAAGGCACCCCTTTTACTCCCTGATTAAGTACTCACTATTGGTGCTCCCTGATTAAGGCACCCCTTTTTTGCAGCTTGTCCTGTAGCCCTGGCAGACGGCGAACCCCTGTTTCAACGGTTCAGGCTCCGGATCGTCGCATCTGAAGGACAAATGCGTAGTCGATCTTGCCCCCCGGTCGCTGCTCCCGGTGCTTCTCTGCCTCCGCCACTCCGATAGCAGTGTCTTCTAGTAGTCCCTGTTCGGGCGCCATTTGCGAGCGACGGAGGAACGTACGACAAAAGACTCAATATGAGTAATAAGCGTAGTTCGATTTATTAGTCCTGGGTGCACATATTTATATTGCTAAGATAAAATATGCCTACTAGTCATTGCGTGATTGGCTTAAGCTCTAATAGTTACATTTGCATATCCTTGCTACTTGCAGTTAGCTAATCTGGAAAGTCCCGTTAACCTGAAAGTCCCGTACTTTTCATGTTTTCACTTTCTCAGAGTTGTTTACGATCTTCTTCAAGGTTGCTTCGTTTACTTTCTCACAGGAAGCTTCATTACTTTCTCACAGGCGGCCTCATTATTTTCTCACAGGTGGCTTCAGTACTTTCTTACAGGCGGCTTCATTACTTTCTCACAAGCGGCTTCAGTGATGTCCTTGAGGCCTGCTGCTCACAAACATAACAATTCCATTCGGTCTGGATTGTTCACTAAGTGTCCCTGATACTCCAGGTATCCAACACAGTCCCTCTAGAACAGCTGTCCCAGCGGGCCCTCCACGGGGCACAGCCTCCTTCAGGCCTCCACCTGCTCCGGCGTGGGGTCCTCCACGGGCTGCAGGTGGATCTCTGCCCCTCCGTGGACCTCCATGGGCTGCAGGGGGACAACCTGCTCCACCATGGTCGTCACCACGAGTTGCAGAGGAATCTTGGCCAGGAGCCGCATTACTCCTCCCCCTCCTCCTTCACTGACCTTGGCGTCTGCAGCCGTTCCTCACAACAGGCTGGCAGACGCCTCTCAGGATCCTTTTTACATCTTATTCACTTCAACTGCTCCTCTCCACTTCTTGCAGCCAGGCCGGGCCGAGTTGGGCCCAGTCGGCTGCCCGGCGGGAGGCCAGAGGGTGAGGCCTGCAAGGCCCACAAGGCTCGCGCTTCCCCCTCTCTGCCCCCCGCTCAGCTGCTTCACATCTCTCCCTTTTTTTTTTTTTTTCTGTTTTCCCCTATTTAAATACATTATCGCAGAGGCGTTATCACGGGACATTCTGCTACCAATTGGCTTGGCCTTGGCCAGCAGTGGGTCCGCCCTAGGCCCGGCCGAGTCCACTGAACAAAGGGGAGCGACTTCTAGCAGTTTCCTACAGAAGCTGCCACCTTAGGCCCCCCCCCACTAACAAAACCAGAACAGCCACCCTTTCGCAGCGGCATCCAGCTGTTTGGAGAAGTATGCTACCGCCCGTCTGTATGGTCCCAAATCTTGTGCCAATATTCCTAGTGCCATTCCTTGTTTTTCGTGGGAAAATAGAAAAAATGGCTTACTCACATCAGGAAGTCCCAATGCCGATGCCGACATCAGGGCTTTCTTCAGCTGCTGGAAGGCTCGATCTGACTCAGCATCCCACTGGAGATCCTTTTGGTTAGCTGCTATCAGGGAATAGAGTGGCTTAACAGGCAGACCATAATCACATATCCAAAGTTGGCACCACCCGTCATTCCTAAGAATGTCCGTAGTTCCTTTATAGTTTGTGGTCGGGGGCTTTGGCATATGGCCTCTTTCCGGGCTTGTCCTAGGATCCGTTGTCCGGCACTGATCTCGTACCCCAGGTACGTGACCTGGGGTTGTAACAACGCCTGTGCCTTTTTCTTAGAAACCCGATATCCCTGTAGTCCCAGGAAATTTAACAGACTCACGGTCCAAATGACACAGGATTCTTTGGTTCTGGTTGCAATAAGAAGGTCGTCTACATATTGTAACACCTTCCCTTCTTCTGATGGTGGTTCCCATGATTCCAAGTCCTTTGCTAGCTGATTCCCAAAAATTGTGGGGCTATTTTTAAAACCCTGCGGCAACACCGTCCATGTGAGCCGGGTCTTTCGACCACTTTTGGGATTTTCCCATTCAAAAGCAAAAATTTTCTGGCTGGCTTCATGGAGAGGGAGGCAAAAGAAAGCATCTTTTAAATCTAGGACCGTAAACCAAGCTAAATCAGGTTTTAGCATGGTTAATAGGGTATAGGGGTTAGCTACCACAGGTCCTCTGTTATTTTGTTGATGGCTCTTAAGTCTTGAACTATCCTATAGGACCCATCAGGTTTCTTAACTGGAAGTACAGGTGTATTGAATTCTGACTCACATTCTTTTAGTAGTCTTAGTTCTATGAACCGCTCTATGACAGGACAAATTCCTTCCCTAGCTTCCCTTTTCAGTGGGCAAAATGTGGGATTTTGGTGTGAAATGGGGGGATTTGGGGCAAAATGTGGGAATTTTGGTGTGAAATGGGGGAATTTGGGGCAAAATGTGGGATTTTGGTGAAAAATGGGGGAATTTGGGGCAAAAAAGCGGGATTTGGGGCAAAAATGCAGGAATTTGGGCGAAAAATGGGGGATTTTGGGGGCAAAATGTGGGATTTTGGTGTGAAATGTGGGAGTTTTGGGCAAAAATGCGGCATTTGGGGGCGAAACGGGGGAATTTGGGGGGAAATCACGGGATTTTGGGGCAACAATGTGGGATTTTGGTGCGAAATGGGGGAATTTGGGGCAAGAATGGGGGATTTTGGTGTGAAATGGGGGAATTTGGGGCAAAATGTGGGATTTTGGTGAAAAATGGGGGAATTTGGGGCAAAAAAGCGGGATTTGGGGCAAAAATGCAGGAATTTGGGCGAAAAATGGGGGATTTTGGGGGCAAAATGTGGGATTTTGGTGTGAAATGTGGGAGTTTTGGGCAAAAATGCGGCATTTGGGGGCGAAACGGGGGAATTTGGGGGGAAATCGCGGGATTTTGGGGCAACAATGTGGGATTTTGGTGCGAAATGGGGGAATTTGGGGCAAAAATGTGGGATTTTGGGGGCAAAATGGGGGAATTTGGGGGGAAATTGCGGGATTTTGGTGTGAAATGGGGGAATTTGGGGCAAAAATGCGGGAATTTGGGGCAAAATGGGGGAATTTGGGGAAATCACAGCATTTTGGGAGCAAAATGTGGGATTTTGGTGCGAAATGCGGGAATTTGGGGGAAAAATGGGGGATTTTGGGGGCAAAATGGGGGATTTTGGTGTGAAATGGGGGAATTTGGGGCAAAATGTGGGAATTTTGGTGCAAAATGGGGGAATTTGGGGCAAAAAAGCGGGATTTGGGGCTAAAATGCGGGAATTTGGGGCAAAAATGGGGGATTTTGGGGGCAAAATGTGCGATTTTGGTGTAAAATGTGGGAATTTTGGGCAAAAATGCAGCATTTGGGGGCAAAACGGGGGAATTTGGGGGGAAATCACGGGATTTTGGGGCAACAATGTGGGATTTTGGTGCGAAATGGGGGAATTTGGGGCAAAATGTGGGAATTATGGTGGAAAATGGGGGAATTTGGGGCAAAAATGCAGGATTTGGGGGGCAAAATGGGGGAATATGGGGAAATCACAGCATTTTGGGAGCAAAATGTGGGATTTTGATGCGAAATGTGGGAATTTTGGGCAAAAATGCGGCATTTGGGGGCAAAACGGGGGAATTTGGGGGGAAATCGCGGGATTTTGGGGCAACAATGTGGGATTTTGGTGCAAAATGGGGGAATTTGGGGCAAAATGTGGGAATTTTGGTGCGAAATGGGGGAATTTGGGGCAAGAATGGGGGATTTGGGGGGCAAAATGGGGGAATTTGGGGGGAAATTCCTGGATTTTGGGGCAAAATGTGGGCTTTTGGTGCGAAATGCGGGAATTTGGGGCAAAAATGGGGGATTTGGGGGGCGAAACGGGGGAATTTGGGGGAAATCACGGGCTTTTGGGGGCAAAATGTGGGATTTTGGTGCGAAATGGGGGAATTTGGGGCAAAATGTGGGAATTTGGGGCAAAATGTGGGAATTTGGGGCAAAAATGCGGGAATTTGGGGGGCGAAACGGGGGAATTTGGGGGAAATCACGGGCTTTTGGGGGCAAAATGTGGGATTTTGGTGCGAAATGGGGGAATTTGGGGTAAAAATGCGGGAATTTGGGGCAAAAATGCGGGAATTTGGGGGGCAAAATGGGGAATTTGGGGAAATCACAGGATTTTGGGAGCAAAATGTGGGATTTTGGTGCGGAATGCGGGAATTTGGGGGAAAAATGGGGGATTTGTGGGGCAAAATGTGGGAATTTGGGGGGAAATTCCAGGATTTTGGGGCAACAATGTGGGCTTTTGGTGTGAAATGCGGGAATTTGGGCAAAAATGCGGATTTGGGGGCAAATTGTGGGAATTTGGGGAAATCACGGGATTTTGGGGGCAAAATGTGGGATTTTGGTGCGAAATGCGGGAATTTTGGGCAAGAATGGGGGATTTTGGGGGCAAAATGTGGGAATTTGGGGTGAAATCCCGGGATTTTGGGGCAAAATGTGGGATTTTGGTGTGAAATGGGGGAATTTGGGGCAAAAATGCGGGATTTGGGGGGCAAAATGGGGGAATTTGGGGGGAATCGTTAGATTTTGGGGCAAAATGGGGGATTTTGGTGCGAAATGGGGTAATTTGGGGCAAAAATGCGGATTTGGCGGGCAAAAGGTGGGAATCTTGGGGGAAATCGCGAGATTTTGGGGGCGAACCTGTGGGCCGTGTGGCGGCGACCACTCCCCGTTCCGGTGTCCGGTCCTCCCGGCCAGCAGGGGGCGGTGTTGGAGACGCCGTTGGGGCCTGTTCACGTGGCGCTGGAGGGCGCGCCCCGCCCTGGTCGCCCCGCCCTGCTGATGCTGCCGGACGTGGGCCACACGCGTGAGTCCCGCCCCCTTCCCCCTCTCCCGCCGCGCCGCTCCCCCGCAGACGCCTCGTGCTTCGCCCCGCTCTTCGCCCACCCCGAGATGCGGGAGGTCGCCAGCCACTCCCTGCTCGTCCACCTCGACCCCCCCGGCATGGAGGTGGGCGCCCCGCCCTACCCCCCGGGGTGCGTCTGCACTCCCCTCTTCCGCTCCCCCCAGTTGACCCCAGTGACTCCCAGTTGACTGCGTTGACCCCACTGCCCCCCCAGTTTATATGACCCCACTGCCCCCCCAGTTGACCCCAGTGACCCCCAGGTTGACCCCACTGACCCCCCTGTTGACCCCACTGCCCCCCCAATTGACCCCAGTGACTCCCAGTTGACTGCGTTGACCCCTCTGACGACCCGGTTGACCCCACTGCCCCCCCAGTTGACCCCACGGACCCCCCCAGTTGATCCCAGTGACCCCCATTAACCCCCCAGTTGCCCCCATTAACCCCCAGTTGACCCCACTGACCCCCATTAACCCGCAGTTGCCCCCATTAACCCCCAGTTGACCCCCATTGACCCCCATTAACCCCCCGTTGACCCCACTGACCCCCATTAACCCCCAGTTGCCCCCATTAACCCCCCGTTGGCCCCCATTAACCCCCAGTTGCCCCCATTAACCCCCGTTGACCCCCATTAACCCCCAGTTGACCCCCATTAACCCCCCGTTGACCCCACTGACCCCCATTAACCCCCAGTTGCCCCCATTAACCCCTTGTTGACCCCCATTGACCCCCCGTTGACCCCACTGACCCCCATTAACCCCCAGTTGCCCCCATTAACCCCTCGTTGACCCCCATTAACCCCTAGTTGACCCCCATTGACCCCCCGTTGACCCCCATTGACCCCCCGTTGCCCCCCATTGACCCCCAGTGACCCCCAGTTGACCCCACTGACCCCCATTAACCCCCCGTTGACCCCCATTAATCCCCAGTTGCCCGCATTAACCCCCAGTTGACCCCCATTGACCCCCGTTGACCCCCATTAAGGCCCAGTTGCCCCACATTAACCCCCAGTTGCACCCATTAACCCCCAGTTGACCCCCATTGACGCCTGTTAACCCCCATTAACCCCCAGTTGACCCCCATTAACCCCCAGTGACCCCCAGTAACACCTGGTTGCCCCCATTAACACCCAGTTGACCCCCATTAACCCCCAGTTGACCCCCATTGACCCCCCATTGACCCCATTAACCCCCAGTTGACCCCCATTAACCCCCAGTTGACCCCCATTAAACCCCAGTTGACCCCCGTTGACCCCCATTAACCCCCAGTTGACCCCCATTAAACCCCAGTTGACCCCCCGTTGACCCCCATTAACCCCCAGTTGACCCCCATTAACCCCCAGTTGACCCACTGACCCCCATTAACCCCCAGTTAACCCCTGTTGACCCCCATTAACCCCCAGTTGCCCCCATTGACCCCCAGTTGCTTCCCATTAACCCCCAGTTGCCCCCATTAACCCCCAGTTGACCCCCTGTTGACCCCCATTAACCCCCAGTTGCCCCCATTGACCCCCAGTTGCCCCCCATTGACCCCCAGTTTCCCCCATTAACCCCCAGTTGCCCCCCATAAGCCCCCCGTTGACCCCCATTAACCCCCAGTTGACCCCCATTAACCCCCCGTTGACCCCACTGACCCCCATTAACCCCCAGTTGCCCCCCACTAACCCCCAGTTGACCCCCATTAACCCCCAGTTGCCCCCATTAACCCCCAGTTGACCCCACTGACCCCCATTAACCCCCAGTTGCCCCCCACTAACCCCCAGTTGCCCCCATTAACCCCCAGTTGACCCCACTGACCCCCATTAACCCCCAGTTGCCCCCCACTAACCCCCAGTTGCCCCCATTAACCCCCAGTTGACCCTGTCGTCTCTCTGTTGACCCCCCCACCCCTCCCCCCCCCCCCAGTTGACCCCCCGCCCCCCCGTCCCCCCACCTCGACCGCCATCACATCGCAGCATCACCCTACGCACCCCTCCCCCCCCCCAACCGCCATCGCTTCA
>NW_028239058.1:0-46192 GCF_036417535.1 Chlamydotis macqueenii
TAAATGTCCAGCTAATCTCCAACGTGAAAAGGGTCAGCAGGAAAGCTCTTGCTAACAGCCAGAAGCATTGCGACGCTTCTCTGGATGATTTGCCCACCAACACTTCACATCAGCTCAAGCCGGCTGCCGGAGGAAAAGAGGCTAGGAAAGATCGTAGCAGGCACGGTTGTTGCTGCACGAGAAGTGCCTGCTCCGGAGGCTTCTTGCGAGCAGCGCTAAAAGCACGCGAACATCGCGTTTCTGTGCTTTCCTGAACAGCTTGCGCTGGGACAGTTTACAGCCGTGTTTTGCAAGCTGTCCGGGGTTCTGAGGCACTAAAAGTGCGGATGTGTGGCGACTGTGCAAGACGAGAACCGGCTGCTCTGAAAGCCCTTCCTGCTCGTCACGTACGCTTTCTAGCAGCTCTACGGACACACACGCGTCAGCCTCTTCACTGTTTCTACACAGCTATCACGCTGGCAGTTACCGTCAACTTGGAAGCAGCCGCGCAGAAGGCAGTCGCCCTGCAACCGGCGAACAGCGCACATTCGCGGCTACACGCGAGCTGGCCGCACTCGGAGCTTCGCGGCTCTTCTCTCGCTCTTTCCCGCAGAGCTCCGGCGATGCACAACTCGAACCGCGAAAGCCGCAAAGAGCTTGTGCAAGCTGCGCAGAAGAAACAAGGCACTAAACCGGCAAATGTCCAGCTAATCTCCACGTGAAAAGGGGTCAGCAAGGAAAGCTCTTGCTAACAGCCCAGAAGCATTGCGACGCTTCTCTGGATGATTTGCCCACCAACACTTCACATCAGCTCAAGCCGGCTGCCCGGAGGAAAAGAGGCTAGGAAAGATCGTAGCAGGCACGGTTGTTGCTGCACGAGAAGTGCCTGCTCCGGAGGCTTCTTGCGAGCAGCGCTAAAAGCACGCGAACATCGCGTTTCTGTGCTTTCCTGAACAGCTTGCGCTGGGACAGTTACAGCCGTGTTTTGCAAGCTGTCCGGGGTTCTGAGGCACTAAAAGTGCGGATGTGTGGCGACTGTGCAAGACGAGAACCGGCTGCTCCTGAAAGCCCTTCCTGCTCGTCACGTACGCTTTCTAGCAGCTCTACGGACACACACGCGTCAGCCTCTTCACTGTCCTACACAGCTAGCACGCTGGCAGTTACCGTCAACTTGGAAGCAGCCGCGCAGAAGGCAGTCGCCCTGCAACCGGCGAACAGCGCACATTCGCGGCTACACGCGAGCTGGCCGCACTCGGAGCTTTCGCGGCTCTTCTCTCGCTCTTTCCCGCAGAGCTCCGGCGATGCACAACTCGAACCGCGAAAGCCGCAATGAGCTTTGTGCAAGCTGCGCAGAAGAAACAAGGCACTAAACCGGCAAATGTCCAGCTAATCTCCAACGTGAAAAGGGTCAGCAAGGAAAGCTCTTGCTAACAGCCCAGAAGCATTGCGACGCTTCTCTGGATGATTTGCCCACCAACACTTCACATCAGCTCAAGCGGCTGCCCGGAGGAAAAGAGGCTAGGAAAGATCGTAGCAGGCACGGTTGTTGCTGCACGAGAAGTGCCTGCTCCGGAGGCTTCTTGCGAGCAGCGCTAAAAGCACGCGAACATCGCGTTTCTGTGCTTTCCTGAACAGCTTGCGCTGGGACAGTACAGCCGTGTTTGCAAGCTGTCCGGGGTTCTGAGGCACTAAAAGTGCGGATGTGTGGCGACTGTGCAAGACGAGAACCGGCTGCTCTGAAAGCCCTTCCTGCTCGTCACGTACGCTTTCTAGCAGCTCTACGGACACACACGCGTCAGCCTCTTCACTGTCCTACACAGCTAGCACGCTGGCAGTTACCGTCAACTTGGAAGCAGCCGCGCAGAAGGCAGTCGCCCTGCAACCGGCGAACAGCGCACATTCGCGGCTACACGCGAGCTGGCCGCACTCGGAGCTTTCGCGGCTCTTCTCTCGCTCTTTCCCGCAGAGCTCCGGCGATGCACAACTCGAACCGCGAAAGCCGCAATGAGCTTTGTGCAAGCTGCGCAGAAGAAACAAGGCACTAAACCGGCAAATGTCCAGCTAATCTCCAACGTGAAAAGGCTCAGCAAGGAAAGCTCTTGCTAACAGCCCAGAAGCATTGCGACGCTTCTCTGGATGATTTGCCCACCAACACTTCACATCAGCTCAAGCCGGCTGCCCGGAGGAAAAGAGGCTAGGAAGATCGTAGCAGGCACGGTTGTTGCTGCA
Source organism: Chlamydotis macqueenii (assembly GCF_036417535.1). Classification (NCBI taxonomy): domain Eukaryota; kingdom Metazoa; phylum Chordata; class Aves; order Otidiformes; family Otididae; genus Chlamydotis; species Chlamydotis macqueenii. Next base: position 2,209 of record NW_028239058.1, read on the forward strand.
CGAGAAGTGCCTGCTCCGGAGGCTTCTTGCGAGCAGCGCTAAAAGCACGCGAACATCGCGTTTCTGTGCTTTCCTGAACAGCTTGCGCTGGGACAGTTACAGCCGTGTTTTGCAAGCTGTCCGGGGTTCTGAGGCACTAAAAGTGCGGATGTGTGGCGACTGTCCAAGACGAGAACCGGCTGCTCTGAAAGCCCTTCCTGCTCGTCACGTACGCTTTCTAGCAGCTCTACGGACACACACGCGTCAGCCTCTTCACTGTCCTACACAGCTAGCACGCTGGCAGTTACCGTCAACTTGGAAGCAGCCGCGCAGAAGGCAGTCGCCCTGCAACCGGCGAACAGCGCACATTCGCGGCTACACGCGAGCTGGCCGCACTCGGAGCTTTCGCGGCTCTTCTCTCGCTCTTTCCCGCAGAGCTCCGGCGAATGCACAACTCGAACCGCGAAAGCCGCAAAGAGCTTTGTGCAAGCTGCGCAGAAGAAACAAGGCACTAAACCGGCAAATGTCCAGCTAATCTCCAACGTGAAAAGGGTCAGCAAGGAAAGCTCTTGCTAACAGCCCAGAAGCATTGCGACGCTTCTCTGGATGATTTGCCCACCAACACTTCACATCAGCTCAAGCCGGCTGCCCGGAGGAAAAGAGGCTAGGAAAGATCGTAGCAGGCACGGTTGTTGCTGCACGAGAGTGCCTGCTCCGGAGGCTTCTTGCGAGCAGCGCTAAAAGCACGCGAAACATCGCGTTTCTGTGCTTTCCTGAACAGCTTGCGCTGGGACAGTACAGCCGTGTTTTGCAAGCTGTCCGGGGTTCTGAGGCACTAAAAGTGCGGATGTGTGGCGACTGTGCAAGACGAGAACCGGCTGCTCTGAAGCCCTTCCTGCTCGTCACGTACGCTTTCTAGCAGCTCTACGGACACACACGCGTCAGCCTCTTCACTGTCCTACACAGCTAGCACGCTGGCAGTTACCGTCAACTTGGAAGCAGCCGCGCAGAAGGCACTCGCCCTGCAACCGGCGAACAGCGCACATTCGCGGCTTACACGCGAGCTGGCCGCACTCGGAGCTTTCGCGGCTCTTCTCTCGCTCTTCCGCAGAGCTCCGGCGATGCACAACTCGAACCGCGAAAGCCGCAATGAGCTTTGTGCAAGCTGCGCAGAAGAAACAAGGCACTAAACCGGCAAATGTCCAGCTAATCTCCAACGTGAAAAGGGTCAGCAAGGAAAGCTCTTGCTAACAGCCCAGAAGCATTGCGACGCTTCTCTGGATGATTTGCCCACCAACACTTCACATCAGCTCAAGCGGCTGCCCGGAGGAAAAGAGGCTAGGAAAGATCGTAGCAGGCACGGTTGTTGCTGCACGAGAAGTGCCTGCTCCGGAGGCTTCTTGCGAGCAGCGCTAAAAGCACGCGAACATCGCGTTTCTGTGCTTTCCTGAACAGCTTGCGCTGGGACAGTTACAGCCGTGTTTTGCAAGCTGTCCGGGGTTCTGAGGCACTAAAAGTGCGATGTGTGGCGACTGTGCAAGACGAGAACCGGCTGCTCTGAAAGCCTTCTGCTCGTCACGTACGCTTTCTAGCAGCTCTACGGACACACACGCGTCAGCCTCTTCACTGTCCTACACAGCTAGCACGCTGGCAGTTACCGTCAACTTGGAAGCAGCCGCGCAGAAGGCAGTCGCCCTGCAACCGGCGAACAGCGCACATTCGCGGCTACACGCGAGCTGGCCGCACTCGGAGCTTTCGCGGCTCTTCTCTCGCTCTTTCCCGCAGAGCTCCGGCGATGCACAACTCGAACCGCGAAAGCCGCAAAGAGCTTTGTGCAAGCTGCGCAGAAGAAACAAGGCACTAAACCGGCAAATGTCCAGCTAATCTCCAACGTGAAAAGGGTCAGCAAGGAAAGCTCTTGCTAACAGCCCAGAAGCATTGCGACGCTTCTCTGGATGATTTGCCCACCAACACTTCACATACAGCTCAAGCCGGCTGCCCGGAGGAAAAGAGGCTAGGAAAGATCGTAGCAGGCACGGTTGTTGCTGCACGAGAAGTGCCTGCTCCGGAGGCTTCTTGCGAGCAGCGCTAAAAGCACGCGAACATCGCGTTTCTGTGCTTTCCTGAACAGCTTGCGCTGGACAGTTACAGCCGTGTTTTGCAAGCTGTCCGGGGTTCTGAGGCACTAAAAGTGCGGATGTGTGGCGACTGTGCAAGACGAGAACCGGCTGCTCTGAAAGCCCTTCCTGCTCGTCACGTACGCTTTCTAGCAGCTCTACGGACACACACGCGTCAGCCTCTTCACTGTCCTACACAGCTAGCACGCTGGCAGTTACCGTCAACTTGGAAGCAGCCGCGCAGAAGGCAGTCGCCCTGCAACCGGCGAACAGCGCACATTCGCGGCTACACGCGAGCTGGCCGCACTCGGAGCTTTCGCGGCTCTTCTCTCGCTCTTTCCCGCAGAGCTCCGGCGATGCACAACTCGAACCGCGAAAGCCGCAATGAGCTTTGTGCAAGCTGCGCAGAAGAAACAAGGCACTAAACCGGCAAATGTCCAGCTAATCTCCAACGTGAAAAGGCTCAGCAAGGAAAGCTCTTGCTAACAGCCCAGAAGCATTGCGACGCTTCTCTGGATGATTTGCCCACCAACACTTCACATCAGCTCAAGCCGGCTGCCCGGAGGAAAAGAGGCTAGGAAAGATCGTAGCAGGCACGGTTGTTGCTGCACGAGAAGTGCCTGCTCCGGAGGCTTCTTGCGAGCAGCGCTAAAAGCACGCGAACATCGCGTTTCTGTGCTTTCCTGACAGCTTGCGCTGGACAGTTACAGCCGTGTTTTGCAAGCTGTCCGGGGTTCTGAGGCACTAAAAGTGCGGATGTGTGGCGACTGTGCAAGACGAGAACCGGCTGCTCTGAAAGCCCTTCCTGCTCGTCACGTACGCTTTCTAGCAGCTCTACGGACACACACGCGTCAGCCTCTTCACTGTCCTACACAGCTAGCACGCTGGCAGTTACCGTCAACTTGGAAGCAGCCGCGCAGAAGGCAGTCGCCCTGCAACCGGCGAACAGCGCACATTCGCGGCTACACGCGAGCTGGCCGCACTCGGAGCTTTCGCGGCTCTTCTCTCGCTCTTTCCCGCAGAGCTCCGGCGATGCACAACTCGAACCGCGAAAGCCGCAATGAGCTTTGTGCAAGCTGCGCAGAAGAAACAAGGCACTAAACCGGCAAATGTCCAGCTAATCTCCAACGTGAAAAGGCTCAGCAAGGAAAGCTCTTGCTAACAGCCCAGAAGCATTGCGACGCTTCTCTGGATGATTTGCCCACCAACACTTCACATCAGCTCAAGCCGGCTGCCCGGAGGAAAAGAGGCTAGAAAGATCGTAGCAGGCACGGTTGTTGCTGCACGAGAAGTGCCTGCTCCGGAGGCTTCTTGCGAGCAGCGCTAAAAGCACGCGAACATCGCGTTTCTGTGCTTTCCTGAACAGCTTGCGCTGGGACAGTTACAGCCGTGTTTTGCAAGCTGTCCGGGGTTCTGAGGCACTAAAAGTGCGGATGTGTGGCGACTGTGCAAGACGAGAACCGGCTGCTCTGAAAGCCCTTCCTGCTCGTCACGTACGCTTTCTAGCAGCTCTACGGACACACACGCGTCAGCCTCTTCACTGTCCTACACAGCTAGCACGCTGGCAGTTACCGTCAACTTGGAAGCAGCCGCGCAGAGGCAGTCGCCCTGCAACCGGCGAACAGCGCACATTCGCGGCTACACGCGAGCTGGCCGCACTCGGAGCTTTCGCGGCTCTTCTCTCGCTCTTTCCGCAGAGCTCCGGCGATGCACAACTCGAACCGCGAAAGCCGCAAAGAGCTTTGTGCAAGCTGCGCAGAAGAAACAAGGCACTAACCGGCAAATGTCCAGCTAATCTCCAACGTGAAAAGGGTCAGCAAGGAAAGCTCTTGCTAACAGCCCAGAAGCATTGCGACGCTTCTCTGGATGATTTGCCCACCAACACTTCACATCAGCTCAAGCCGGCTGCCCGGAGGAAAAGAGGCTAGGAAAGATCGTAGCAGGCACGGTTGTTGCTGCACGTGAAGTGCCTGCTCCGGAGGCTTCTTGCGAGCAGCGCTAAAAGCACGCGAACATCGCGTTTCTGTGCTTTCCTGAACAGCTTGCGCTGGGACAGTTACAGCCGTGTTTGCAAGCTGTCCGGGGTTCTGAGGCACTAAAAGTGCGGATGTGTGGCGACTGTCCAAGACGAGAACCGGCTGCTCTGAAAGCCCTTCCTGCTCGTCACGTACGCTTTCTAGCAGCTCTACGGACACACACGCGTCAGCCTCTTCACTGTCCTACACAGCTAGCACGCTGGCAGTTACCGTCAACTTGGAAGCAGCCGCGCAGAAGGCAGTCGCCCTGCAACCGGCGAACAGCGCACATTCGCGGCTACACGCGAGCTGGCCGCACTCGGAGCTTTCGCGGCTCTTCTCTCGCTCTTTCCCGCAGAGCTCCGGCGATGCACAACTCGAACCGCGAAAGCCGCAAAGAGCTTTGTGCAAGCTGCGCAGAAGAAACAAGGCACTAAACCGGCAAATGTCCAGCTAATCTCCAACGTGAAAAGGGTCAGCAAGGAAAGCTCTTGCTAACAGCCCAGAAGCATTGCGACGCTTCTCTGGATGATTTGCCCACCAACACTTCACATCAGCTCAAGCCGGCTGCCCGGAGGAAAAGAGGCTAGGAAAGATCGTAGCAGGCACGGTTGTTGCTGCACGAGAAGTGCCTGCTCCGGAGGCTTCTTGCGAGCAGCGCTAAAAGCACTCGAACATCGCGTTTCTGTGCTTTCCTGAACAGCTTGCGCTGGGACAGTTACAGCCGTGTTTTGCAAGCTGTCCGGGGTTCTGAGGCACTAAAAGTGCGGATGTGTGGCGACTGTGCAAGACGAGAACCGGCTGCTCTGAAAGCCCTTCCTGCTCGTCACGTACGCTTTCTAGCAGCTCTACGGACACACACGCGTCAGCCTCTTCACTGTCCTACACAGCTAGCACGCTGGCAGTACCGTCAACTTGGAAGCAGCCGCGCAGAAGGCAGTCGCCCTGCAACCGGCGAACAGCGCACATTCGCGGCTACACGCGAGCTGGCCGCACTCGGGGCTTTCGCGGCTCTTCTCTCGCTCTTTCCGCAGAGCTCCGGCGATGCACACTCGAACCGCGAAAGCCGCAAAGAGCTTTGTGCAAGCTGCGCAGAAGAAACAAGGCACTAAACGCAAATGTCCAGCTAATCTCAACGTGAAAAGGGTCAGCAAGGAAAGCTCTTGCTAACAGCCCAGAAGCATTGCGACGCTTCTCTGGATGATTTGCCCACCAACACTTCACATCAGCTCAAGCCGGCTGCCCGGAGGAAAAGAGGCTAGGAAAGATCGTAGCAGGCACGGTTGTTGCTGCACGAGAAGTGCCTGCTCGGAGGCTTCTTGCGAGCAGCGCTAAAAGCACGCGAACATCGCGTTTCTGTGCTTTCCTGAACAGCTTGCGCTGGGACAGTTACAGCCGTGTTTTGCAAGCTGTCCGGGGTTCTGAGGCACTAAAAGTGCGGATGTGTGGCGACTGTGCAAGACGAGAACCGGCTGCTCTGAAAGCCCTTCCTGCTCGTCACGTACGCTTTCTAGCAGCTCTACGGACACACACGCGTCAGCCTCTTCACTGTCCTACACAGCTAGCACGCTGGCAGTTACCGTCAACTTGGAAGCAGCCGCGCAGAAGGCAGTCGCCCTGCAACCGGCGAACAGCGCACATTCGCGGCTACACGCGAGCTGGCCGCACTCGGAGCTTTCGCGGCTCTCTCTCGCTCTTTCCCGCAGAGCTCCGGCGATGCACAACTCGAACCGCGAAAGCCGCAAAGAGCTTTGTGCAAGCTGCGCAGAAGAAACAAGGCACTAAACCGGCAAATGTCCAGCTAATCTCCAACGTGAAAAGGGTCAGCAAGGAAAGCTCTTGCTAACAGCCCAGAAGCATTGCGACGCTTCTCTGGATGATTTGCCACCAACACTTCACATCAGCTCAAGCCGGCTGCCCGGAGGAAAAGAGGCTAGGAAAGATCGTAGCAGGCACGGTTGTTGCTGCACGAGAAGTGCCTGCTCCGGAGGCTTCTTGCGAGCAGCGCTAAAAGCACGCGAACATCGCGTTTCTGTGCTTTCCTGAACAGCTTGCGCTGGGACAGTTACAGCCGTGTTTTGCAAGCTGTCCGGGTTCTGAGGCACTAAAAGTGCGGATGTGTGGCGACTGTGCAAGACGAGAACCGGCTGCTCTGAAAGCCCTTCCTGCTCGTCACGTACGCTTTCTAGCAGCTCTACGGACACACACGCGTCAGCCTCTTCACTGTCCTACACAGCTAGCACGCTGGCAGTTACCGTCAACTTGGAAGCAGCCGCGCAGAAGGCAGTCGCCTGCAACCGGCGAACAGCGCACATTCGCGGCTACACGCGAGCTGGCCGCACTCGGAGCTTTCGCGGCTCTTCTCTCGCTCTTTCCGCAGAGCTCCGGCGATGCACAACTCGAACCGCGAAAGCCGCAAAGAGCTTTGTGCAAGCTGCGCAGAAGAAACAGGCACTAAACCGGCAAATGTCCAGCTAATCTCCAACGTGAAAAGGCTCAGCAAGGAAAGCTCTTGCTAACAGCCCAGAAGCATTGCGACGCTTCTCTGGATGATTTGCCCACCAACACTTCACATCAGCTCAAGCCGGCTGCCCGGAGGAAAAGAGGCTAGGAAAGATCGTAGCAGGCACGGTTGTTGCTGCACGAGAAGTGCCTGCTCCGGAGGCTTCTTGCGAGCAGCGCTAAAAGCACGCGAACATCGCGTTTCTGTGCTTTCCTGAACAGCTTGCGCTGGGACAGTTACAGCCGTGTTTTGCAAGCTGTCCGGGGTTCTGAGGCACTAAAAGTGCGGATGTGTGGCGACTGTGCAAGACGAGAACCGGCTGCTCTGAAAGCCCTTCCTGCTCGTCACGTACGCTTTCTAGCAGCTCTACGGACACACACGCGTCAGCCTCTTCACTGTCCTACACAGCTAGCACGCTGGCAGTTACCGTCAACTTGGAAGCAGCCGCGCAGAAGGCACTCGCCCTGCAACCGGCGAACAGCGCACATTCGCGGCTACACGCGAGCTGGCCGCACTCGGAGCTTTCGCGGCTCTTCTCTCGCTCTTTCCGCAGAGCTCCGGCGATGCACAACTCGAACCGCGAAAGCCGCAAAGAGCTTTGTGCAAGCTGCGCAGAAGAAACAAGGCACTAAACGGCAAATGTCCAGCTAATCTCCAACGTGAAAAGGCTCAGCAAGAAAGCTCTTGCTAACAGCCCAGAAGCATTGCGACGCTTCTCTGGATGATTTGCCCACCAACACTTCACATCAGCTCAAGCCGGCTGCCCGGAGGAAAAGAGGCTAGAAAGATCGTAGCAGGCACGGTTGTTGCTGCACGAGAAGTGCCTGCTCCGGAGGCTTCTTGCGAGCAGCGCTAAAAGCACGCGAACATCGCGTTTCTGTGCTTTCCTGAACAGCTTGCGCTGGGACAGTTACAGCCGTGTTTTGCAAGCTGTCCGGGGTTCTGAGGCACTAAAAGTGCGGATGTGTGGCGACTGTGCAAGACGAGAACCGGCTGCTCTGAAAGCCCTTCCTGCTCGTCACGTACGCTTTCTAGCAGCTCTACGGACACACACGCGTCAGCCTCTTCACTGTCCTACACAGCTAGCACGCTGGCAGTTACCGTCAACTTGGAAGCAGCCGCGCAGAAGGCAGTCGCCCTGCAACCGGCGAACAGCGCACATTCGCGCTACACGCGAGCTGGCCGCACTCGGAGCTTTCGCGGCTCTTCTCTCGCTCTTTCCCGCAGAGCTCCGGCGATGCACAACTCGAACCGCGAAAGCCGCAATGAGCTTTGTGCAAGCTGCGCAGAAGAAACAAGGCACTAAACCGGCAAATGTCCAGCTAATCTCCAACGTGAAAAGGGTCAGCAAGGAAAGCTCTGCTAACAGCCCAGAAGCATTGCGACGCTTCTCTGGATGATTTGCCCACCAACACTTCACATCAGCTCAAGCCGGCTGCCCGGAGGAAAAGAGGCTAGGAAAGATCGTAGCAGGCACGGTTGTTGCTGCACGAGAAGTGCCTGCTCCGGAGGCTTCTTGCGAGCAGCGCTAAAAGCACGCGAACATCGCGTTTCTGTGCTTTCCTGAACAGCTTGCGCTGGGACAGTTACAGCCGTGTTTTGCAAGCTGTCCGGGGTTCTGAGGCACTAAAAGTGCGGATGTGTGGCGACTGTGCAAGACGAGAACCGGCTGCTCTGAAAGCCCTTCCTGCTCGTCACGTACGCTTTCTAGCAGCTCTACGGACACACACGCGTCAGCCTCTTCACTGTCCTACACAGCTAGCACGCTGGCAGTTACCGTCAACTTGGAAGCAGCCGCGCAGAAGGCAGTCGCCCTGCAACCGGCGAACAGCGCACATTCGCGGCTACACGCGAGCTGGCCGCACTCGAGCTTTCGCGGCTCTTCTCTCGCTCTTTCCCGCAGAGCTCCGGCGATGCACAACTCGAACCGCGAAAGCCGCAATGAGCTTTGTGCAAGCTGCGCAGAAGAAACAAGGCACTAAACGGCAAATGTCCAGCTAATCTCCAACGTGAAAAGGGTCAGCAAGGAAAGCTCTTGCTAACAGCCCAGAGCATTGCGACGCTTCTCTGGATGATTTGCCCACCAACACTTCACATCAGCTCAAGCCGGCTGCCCGGAGGAAAAGAGGCTAGGAAAGATCGTAGCAGGCACGGTTGTTGCTGCACGAGAAGTGCCTGCTCCGGAGGCTTCTTGCGAGCAGCGCTAAAAGCACGCGAACATCGCGTTTCTGTGCTTTCCTGAACAGCTTGCGCTGGGACAGTTACAGCCGTGTTTTTGCAAGCTGTCCGGGGTTCTGAGGCACTAAAAGTGCGGATGTGTGGCGACTGTGCAAGACGAGAACCGGCTGCTCTGAAAGCCCTTCCTGCTCGTCACGTACGCTTTCTAGCAGCTCTACGGACACACACGCGTCAGCCTCTTCACTGTCCTACACAGCTAGCACGCTGGCAGTTACCGTCAACTTGGAAGCAGCCGCGCAGAAGGCAGTCGCCCTGCAACCGGCGAACAGCGCACATTCGCGGCTACACGCGAGCTGGCCGCACTCGGAGCTTTCGCGGCTCTTCTCTCGCTCTTTCCCGCAGAGCTCCGGCGATGCACAACTCGAACCGCGAAAGCCGCAAAGAGCTTTGTGCAAGCTGCGCAGAAGAAACAAGGACACTAAACCGGCAAATGTCCAGCTAATCTCCAACGTGAAAAGGCTCAGCAAGGAAAGCTCTTGCTAACAGCCCAGAAGCATTGCGACGCTTCTCTGGATGATTTGCCCACCAACACTTCACATCAGCTCAAGCCGCTGCCCGGAGGAAAAGAGGCTAGGAAAGATCGTAGCAGGCACGGTTGTTGCTGCACGAGAAGTGCCTGCTCCGGAGGCTTCTTGCGAGCAGCGCTAAAAGCACGCGAACATCGCGTTTCTGTGCTTTCCTGAACAGCTTGCGCTGGGACAGTTACAGCCGTGTTTTGCAAGCTGTCCGGGGTTCTGAGGCACTAAAAGTGCGGATGTGTGGCGACTGTGCAAGACGAGAACCGGCTGCTCTGAAAGCCCTTCCTGCTCGTCACGTACGCTTTCTAGCAGCTCTACGGACACACACGCGTCAGCCTCTTCACTGTCCTACACAGCTAGCACGCTGGCAGTTACCGTCAACTTGGAAGCAGCCGCGCAGAGGCAGTCGCCTGCAACCGGCGAACAGCGCACATTCGCGGCTACACGCGAGCTGGCCGCACTCGGAGCTTTCGCGGCTCTTCTCTCGCTCTTTCCCGCAGAGCTCCGGCGATGCACAACTCGAACCGCGAAAGCCGCAATGAGCTTTGTGCAAGCTGCGCAGAAGAAACAAGGCACTAAACCGGCAAATGTCCAGCTAATCTCCAACGTGAAAAGGCTCAGCAAGGAAAGCTCTTGCTAACAGCCCAGAAGCATTGCGACGCTTCTCTGGATGATTTGCCCACCAACACTTCACATCAGCTCAAGCCGGCTGCCCGGAGGAAAAGAGGCTAGGAAAGATCGTAGCAGGCACGGTTGTTGCTGCACGAGAAGTGCCTGCTCCGGAGGCTTCTTGCGAGCAGCGCTAAAAGCACGCGAACATCGCGTTTCTGTGCTTTCCTGAACAGCTTGCGCTGGGACAGTTACAGCCGTGTTTTGCAAGCTGTCCGGGGTTCTGAGGCACTAAAAGTGCGGATGTGTGGCGACTGTGCAAGACGAGAACCGGCTGCTCTGAAAGCCCTTCCTGCTCGTCACGTACGCTTTCTAGCAGCTCTACGGACACACACGCGTCAGCCTCTTCACTGTCCTACACAGCTAGCACGCTGGCAGTTACCGTCAACTTGGAAGCAGCCGCGCAGAAGGCAGTCGCCCTGCAACCGGCGAACAGCGCACATTCGCGGCTACACGCGAGCTGGCCGCACTCGGAGCTTTCGCGGCTCTTCTCTCGCTCTTTCCCGCAGAGCTCCGGCGATGCACAACTCGAACCGCGAAAGCCGCAATGAGCTTTGTGCAAGCTGCGCAGAAGAAACAAGGCACTAAACCGGCAAATGTCCAGCTAATCTCCAACGTGAAAAGGGTCAGCAAGGAAAGCTCTTGCTAACAGCCCAGAAGCATTGCGACGCTTCTCTGGATGATTTGCCCACCAACACTTCACATCAGCTCAAGCCGGCTGCCCGGAGGAAAAGAGGCTAGGAAAGATCGTAGCAGGCACGGTTGTTGCTGCACGAGAAGTGCCTGCTCCGGAGGCTTCTTGCGAGCAGCGCTAAAAGCACGCGAACATCGCGTTTCTGTGCTTTCCTGAACAGCTTGCGCTGGGACAGTTACAGCCGTGTTTTGCAAGCTGTCCGGGGTTCTGAGGCACTAAAAGTGCGGATGTGTGGCGACTGTGCAAGACGAGAACCGGCTGCTCTGAAAGCCCTTCCTGCTCGTCACGTACGCTTTCTAGCAGCTCTACGGACACACACGCGTCAGCCTCTTCACTGTCCTACACAGCTAGCACGCTGGCAGTTACCGTCAACTTGGAAGCAGCCGCGCAGAAGGCAGTCGCCCTGCAACCGGCGAACAGCGCACATTCGCGGCTACACGCGAGCTGGCCGCACTCGGAGCTTTCGCGGCTCTTCTCTCGCTCTTTCCCGCAGAGCTCCGGCGATGCACAACTCGAACCGCGAAAGCCGCAAAGAGCTTTGTGCAAGCTGCGCAGAAGAAACAAGGCACTAAACCGGCAAATGTCCAGCTAATCTCCAACGTGAAAAGGCTCAGCAAGGAAAGCTCTTGCTAACAGCCCAGAAGCATTGCGACGCTTCTCTGGATGATTTGCCCACCAACACTTCACATCAGCTCAAGCCGGCTGCCCGGAGGAAAAGAGGCTAGGAAAGATCGTAGCAGGCACGGTTGTTGCTGCACGAGAAGTGCCTGCTCCGGAGGCTTCTTGCGAGCAGCGCTAAAAGCACGCGAACATCGCGTTTCTGTGCTTTCCTGAACAGCTTGCGCTGGGACAGTTACAGCCGTGTTTTGCAAGCTGTCCGGGGTTCTGAGGCACTAAAAGTGCGGATGTGTGGCGACTGTGCAAGACGAGAACCGGCTGCTCTGAAAGCCCTTCCTGCTCGTCACGTACGCTTTCTAGCAGCTCTACGGACACACACGCGTCAGCCTCTTCACTGTCCTACACAGCTAGCACGCTGGCAGTTACCGTCAACTTGGAAGCAGCCGCGCAGAAGGCAGTCGCCCTGCAACCGGCGAACAGCGCACATTCGCGGCTACACGCGAGCTGGCCGCACTCGGAGCTTTCGCGGCTCTTCTCTCGCTCTTTCCCGCAGAGCTCCGGCGATGCACAACTCGAACCGCGAAAGCCGCAATGAGCTTTGTGCAAGCTGCGCAGAAGAAACAAGGCACTAAACCGGCAAATGTCCAGCTAATCTCCAACGTGAAAAGGCTCAGCAAGGAAAGCTCTTGCTAACAGCCCAGAAGCATTGCGACGCTTCTCTGGATGATTTGCCCACCAACACTTCACATCAGCTCAAGCCGGCTGCCCGGAGGAAAAGAGGCTAGGAAAGATCGTAGCAGGCACGGTTGTTGCTGCACGAGAAGTGCCTGCTCCGGAGGCTTCTTGCGAGCAGCGCTAAAAGCACGCGAACATCGCGTTTCTGTGCTTTCCTGAACAGCTTGCGCTGGGACAGTTACAGCCGTGTTTTGCAAGCTGTCCGGGGTTCTGAGGCACTAAAAGTGCGGATGTGTGGCGACTGTGCAAGACGAGAACCGGCTGCTCTGAAAGCCCTTCCTGCTCGTCACGTACGCTTTCTAGCAGCTCTACGGACACACACGCGTCAGCCTCTTCACTGTCCTACACAGCTAGCACGCTGGCAGTTACCGTCAACTTGGAAGCAGCCGCGCAGAAGGCAGTCGCCCTGCAACCGGCGAACAGCGCACATTCGCGGCTACACGCGAGCTGGCCGCACTCGGAGCTTTCGCGGCTCTTCTCTCGCTCTTTCCCGCAGAGCTCCGGCGATGCACAACTCGAACCGCGAAAGCCGCAATGAGCTTTGTGCAAGCTGCGCAGAAGAAACAAGGCACTAAACCGGCAAATGTCCAGCTAATCTCCAACGTGAAAAGGCTCAGCAAGGAAAGCTCTTGCTAACAGCCCAGAAGCATTGCGACGCTTCTCTGGATGATTTGCCCACCAACACTTCACATCAGCTCAAGCCGGCTGCCCGGAGGAAAAGAGGCTAGGAAAGATCGTAGCAGGCACGGTTGTTGCTGCACGAGAAGTGCCTGCTCCGGAGGCTTCTTGCGAGCAGCGCTAAAAGCACGCGAACATCGCGTTTCTGTGCTTTCCTGAACAGCTTGCGCTGGGACAGTTACAGCCGTGTTTTGCAAGCTGTCCGGGGTTCTGAGGCACTAAAAGTGCGGATGTGTGGCGACTGTGCAAGACGAGAACCGGCTGCTCTGAAAGCCCTTCCTGCTCGTCACGTACGCTTTCTAGCAGCTCTACGGACACACACGCGTCAGCCTCTTCACTGTCCTACACAGCTAGCACGCTGGCAGTTACCGTCAACTTGGAAGCAGCCGCGCAGAAGGCAGTCGCCCTGCAACCGGCGAACAGCGCACATTCGCGGCTACACGCGAGCTGGCCGCACTCGGAGCTTTCGCGGCTCTTCTCTCGCTCTTTCCCGCAGAGCTCCGGCGATGCACAACTCGAACCGCGAAAGCCGCAAAGAGCTTTGTGCAAGCTGCGCAGAAGAAACAAGGCACTAAACCGGCAAATGTCCAGCTAATCTCCAACGTGAAAAGGGTCAGCAAGGAAAGCTCTTGCTAACAGCCCAGAAGCATTGCGACGCTTCTCTGGATGATTTGCCCACCAACACTTCACATCAGCTCAAGCCGGCTGCCCGGAGGAAAAGAGGCTAGGAAAGATCGTAGCAGGCACGGTTGTTGCTGCACGAGAAGTGCCTGCTCCGGAGGCTTCTTGCGAGCAGCGCTAAAAGCACGCGAACATCGCGTTTCTGTGCTTTCCTGAACAGCTTGCGCTGGGACAGTTACAGCCGTGTTTTGCAAGCTGTCCGGGGTTCTGAGGCACTAAAAGTGCGGATGTGTGGCGACTGTGCAAGACGAGAACCGGCTGCTCTGAAAGCCCTTCCTGCTCGTCACGTACGCTTTCTAGCAGCTCTACGGACACACACGCGTCAGCCTCTTCACTGTCCTACACAGCTAGCACGCTGGCAGTTACCGTCAACTTGGAAGCAGCCGCGCAGAAGGCAGTCGCCCTGCAACCGGCGAACAGCGCACATTCGCGGCTACACGCGAGCTGGCCGCACTCGGAGCTTTCGCGGCTCTTCTCTCGCTCTTTCCCGCAGAGCTCCGGCGATGCACAACTCGAACCGCGAAAGCCGCAATGAGCTTTGTGCAAGCTGCGCAGAAGAAACAAGGCACTAAACCGGCAAATGTCCAGCTAATCTCCAACGTGAAAAGGCTCAGCAAGGAAAGCTCTTGCTAACAGCCCAGAAGCATTGCGACGCTTCTCTGGATGATTTGCCCACCAACACTTCACATCAGCTCAAGCCGGCTGCCCGGAGGAAAAGAGGCTAGGAAAGATCGTAGCAGGCACGGTTGTTGCTGCACGAGAAGTGCCTGCTCCGGAGGCTTCTTGCGAGCAGCGCTAAAAGCACGCGAACATCGCGTTTCTGTGCTTTCCTGAACAGCTTGCGCTGGGACAGTTACAGCCGTGTTTTGCAAGCTGTCCGGGGTTCTGAGGCACTAAAAGTGCGGATGTGTGGCGACTGTCCAAGACGAGAACCGGCTGCTCTGAAAGCCCTTCCTGCTCGTCACGTACGCTTTCTAGCAGCTCTACGGACACACACGCGTCAGCCTCTTCACTGTCCTACACAGCTAGCACGCTGGCAGTTACCGTCAACTTGGGAGCAGCCGCGCAGAAGGCAGTCGCCCTGCAACCGGCGAACAGCGCACATTCGCGGCTACACGCGAGCTGGCCGCACTCGGAGCTTTCGCGGCTCTTCTCTCGCTCTTTCCCGCAGAGCTCCGGCGATGCACAACTCGAACCGCGAAAGCCGCAAAGAGCTTTGTGCAAGCTGCGCAGAAGAAACAAGGCACTAAACCGGCAAATGTCCAGCTAATCTCCAACGTGAAAAGGGTCAGCAAGGAAAGCTCTTGCTAACAGCCCAGAAGCATTGCGACGCTTCTCTGGATGATTTGCCCACCAACACTTCACATCAGCTCAAGCCGGCTGCCCGGAGGAAAAGAGGCTAGGAAAGATCGTAGCAGGCACGGTTGTTGCTGCACGAGAAGTGCCTGCTCCGGAGGCTTCTTGCGAGCAGCGCTAAAAGCACGCGAACATCGCGTTTCTGTGCTTTCCTGAACAGCTTGCGCTGGGACAGTTACAGCCGTGTTTTGCAAGCTGTCCGGGGTTCTGAGGCACTAAAAGTGCGGATGTGTGGCGACTGTGCAAGACGAGAACCGGCTGCTCTGAAAGCCCTTCCTGCTCGTCACGTACGCTTTCTAGCAGCTCTACGGACACACACGCGTCAGCCTCTTCACTGTCCTACACAGCTAGCACGCTGGCAGTTACCGTCAACTTGGAAGCAGCCGCGCAGAAGGCAGTCGCCCTGCAACCGGCGAACAGCGCACATTCGCGGCTACACGCGAGCTGGCCGCACTCGGAGCTTTCGCGGCTCTTCTCTCGCTCTTTCCCGCAGAGCTCCGGCGATGCACAACTCGAACCGCGAAAGCCGCAATGAGCTTTGTGCAAGCTGCGCAGAAGAAACAAGGCACTAAACCGGCAAATGTCCAGCTAATCTCCAACGTGAAAAGGGTCAGCAAGGAAAGCTCTTGCTAACAGCCCAGAAGCATTGCGACGCTTCTCTGGATGATTTGCCCACCAACACTTCACATCAGCTCAAGCCGGCTGCCCGGAGGAAAAGAGGCTAGGAAAGATCGTAGCAGGCACGGTTGTTGCTGCACGAGAAGTGCCTGCTCCGGAGGCTTCTTGCGAGCAGCGCTAAAAGCACGCGAACATCGCGTTTCTGTGCTTTCCTGAACAGCTTGCGCTGGGACAGTTACAGCCGTGTTTTGCAAGCTGTCCGGGGTTCTGAGGCACTAAAAGTGCGGATGTGTGGCGACTGTCCAAGACGAGAACCGGCTGCTCTGAAAGCCCTTCCTGCTCGTCACGTACGCTTTCTAGCAGCTCTACGGACACACACGCGTCAGCCTCTTCACTGTCCTACACAGCTAGCACGCTGGCAGCTACCGTCAACTTGGAAGCAGCCGCGCAGAAGGCAGTCGCCCTGCAACCGGCGAACAGCGCACATTCGCGGCTACACGCGAGCTGGCCGCACTCGGAGCTTTCGCGGCTCTTCTCTCGCTCTTTCCCGCAGAGCTCCGGCGATGCACAACTCGAACCGCGAAAGCCGCAAAGAGCTTTGTGCAAGCTGCGCAGAAGAAACAAGGCACTAAACCGGCAAATGTCCAGCTAATCTCCAACGTGAAAAGGGTCAGCAAGGAAAGCTCTTGCTAACAGCCCAGAAGCATTGCGACGCTTCTCTGGATGATTTGCCCACCAACACTTCACATCAGCTCAAGCCGGCTGCCCGGAGGAAAAGAGGCTAGGAAAGATCGTAGCAGGCACGGTTGTTGCTGCACGAGAAGTGCCTGCTCCGGAGGCTTCTTGCGAGCAGCGCTAAAAGCACGCGAACATCGCGTTTCTGTGCTTTCCTGAACAGCTTGCGCTGGGACAGTTACAGCCGTGTTTTGCAAGCTGTCCGGGGTTCTGAGGCACTAAAAGTGCGGATGTGTGGCGACTGTGCAAGACGAGAACCGGCTGCTCTGAAAGCCCTTCCTGCTCGTCACGTACGCTTTCTAGCAGCTCTACGGACACACACGCGTCAGCCTCTTCACTGTCCTACAGAGCTAGCACGCTGGCAGTTACCGTCAACTTGGAAGCAGCCGCGCAGAAGGCAGTCGCCCTGCAACCGGCGAACAGCGCACATTCGCGGCTACACGCGAGCTGGCCGCACTCGGAGCTTTCGCGGCTCTTCTCTCGCTCTTTCCCGCAGAGCTCCGGCGATGCACAACTCGAACCGCGAAAGCCGCAAAGAGCTTTGTGCAAGCTGCGCAGAAGAAACAAGGCACTAAACCGGCAAATGTCCAGCTAATCTCCAACGTGAAAAGGGTCAGCAAGGAAAGCTCTTGCTAACAGCCCAGAAGCATTGCGACGCTTCTCTGGATGATTTGCCCACCAACACTTCACATCAGCTCAAGCCGGCTGCCCGGAGGAAAAGAGGCTAGGAAAGATCGTAGCAGGCACGGTTGTTGCTGCACGAGAAGTGCCTGCTCCGGAGGCTTCTTGCGAGCAGCGCTAAAAGCACGCGAACATCGCGTTTCTGTGCTTTCCTGAACAGCTTGCGCTGGGACAGTTACAGCCGTGTTTTGCAAGCTGTCCGGGGTTCTGAGGCACTAAAAGTGCGGATGTGTGGCGACTGTCCAAGACGAGAACCGGCTGCTCTGAAAGCCCTTCCTGCTCGTCACGTACGCTTTCTAGCAGCTCTACGGACACACACGCGTCAGCCTCTTCACTGTCCTACACAGCTAGCACGCTGGCAGTTACCGTCAACTTGGAAGCAGCCGCGCAGAAGGCAGTCGCCCTGCAACCGGCGAACAGCGCACATTCGCGGCTACACGCGAGCTGGCCGCACTCGGAGCTTTCGCGGCTCTTCTCTCGCTCTTTCCCGCAGAGCTCCGGCGATGCACAACTCGAACCGCGAAAGCCGCAAAGAGCTTTGTGCAAGCTGCGCAGAAGAAACAAGGCACTAAACCGGCAAATGTCCAGCTAATCTCCAACGTGAAAAGGGTCAGCAAGGAAAGCTCTTGCTAACAGCCCAGAAGCATTGCGACGCTTCTCTGGATGATTTGCCCACCAACACTTCACATCAGCTCAAGCCGGCTGCCCGGAGGAAAAGAGGCTAGGAAAGATCGTAGCAGGCACGGTTGTTGCTGCACGAGAAGTGCCTGCTCCGGAGGCTTCTTGCGAGCAGCGCTAAAAGCACGCGAACATCGCGTTTCTGTGCTTTCCTGAACAGCTTGCGCTGGGACAGTTACAGCCGTGTTTTGCAAGCTGTCCGGGGTTCTGAGGCACTAAAAGTGCGGATGTGTGGCGACTGTCCAAGACGAGAACCGGCTGCTCTGAAAGCCCTTCCTGCTCGTCACGTACGCTTTCTAGCAGCTCTACGGACACACACGCGTCAGCCTCTTCACTGTCCTACACAGCTAGCACGCTGGCAGTTACCGTCAACTTGGAAGCAGCCGCGCAGAAGGCAGTCGCCCTGCAACCGGCGAACAGCGCACATTCGCGGCTACACGCGAGCTGGCCGCACTCGGAGCTTTCGCGGCTCTTCTCTCGCTCTTTCCCGCAGAGCTCCGGCGATGCACAACTCGAACCGCGAAAGCCGCAATGAGCTTTGTGCAAGCTGCGCAGAAGAAACAAGGCACTAAACCGGCAAATGTCCAGCTAATCTCCAACGTGAAAAGGCTCAGCAAGGAAAGCTCTTGCTAACAGCCCAGAAGCATTGCGACGCTTCTCTGGATGATTTGCCCACCAACACTTCACATCAGCTCAAGCCGGCTGCCCGGAGGAAAAGAGGCTAGGAAAGATCGTAGCAGGCACGGTTGTTGCTGCACGAGAAGTGCCTGCTCCGGAGGCTTCTTGCGAGCAGCGCTAAAAGCACGCGAACATCGCGTTTCTGTGCTTTCCTGAACAGCTTGCGCTGGGACAGTTACAGCCGTGTTTTGCAAGCTGTCCGGGGTTCTGAGGCACTAAAAGTGCGGATGTGTGGCGACTGTCCAAGACGAGAACCGGCTGCTCTGAAAGCCCTTCCTGCTCGTCACGTACGCTTTCTAGCAGCTCTACGGACACACACGCGTCAGCCTCTTCACTGTCCTACACAGCTAGCACGCTGGCAGCTACCGTCAACTTGGAAGCAGCCGCGCAGAAGGCAGTCGCCCTGCAACCGGCGAACAGCGCACATTCGCGGCTACACGCGAGCTGGCCGCACTCGGAGCTTTCGCGGCTCTTCTCTCGCTCTTTCCCGCAGAGCTCCGGCGATGCACAACTCGAACCGCGAAAGCCGCAATGAGCTTTGTGCAAGCTGCGCAGAAGAAACAAGGCACTAAACCGGCAAATGTCCAGCTAATCTCCAACGTGAAAAGGGTCAGCAAGGAAAGCTCTTGCTAACAGCCCAGAAGCATTGCGACGCTTCTCTGGATGATTTGCCCACCAACACTTCACATCAGCTCAAGCCGGCTGCCCGGAGGAAAAGAGGCTAGGAAAGATCGTAGCAGGCACGGTTGTTGCTGCACGAGAAGTGCCTGCTCCGGAGGCTTCTTGCGAGCAGCGCTAAAAGCACGCGAACATCGCGTTTCTGTGCTTTCCTGAACAGCTTGCGCTGGGACAGTTACAGCCGTGTTTTGCAAGCTGTCCGGGGTTCTGAGGCACTAAAAGTGCGGATGTGTGGCGACTGTCCAAGACGAGAACCGGCTGCTCTGAAAGCCCTTCCTGCTCGTCACGTACGCTTTCTAGCAGCTCTACGGACACACACGCGTCAGCCTCTTCACTGTCCTACACAGCTAGCACGCTGGCAGTTACCGTCAACTTGGAAGCAGCCGCGCAGAAGGCAGTCGCCCTGCAACCGGCGAACAGCGCACATTCGCGGCTACACGCGAGCTGGCCGCACTCGGAGCTTTCGCGGCTCTTCTCTCGCTCTTTCCCGCAGAGCTCCGGCGATGCACAACTCGAACCGCGAAAGCCGCAATGAGCTTTGTGCAAGCTGCGCAGAAGAAACAAGGCACTAAACCGGCAAATGTCCAGCTAATCTCCAACGTGAAAAGGGTCAGCAAGGAAAGCTCTTGCTAACAGCCCAGAAGCATTGCGACGCTTCTCTGGATGATTTGCCCACCAACACTTCACATCAGCTCAAGCCGGCTGCCCGGAGGAAAAGAGGCTAGGAAAGATCGTAGCAGGCACGGTTGTTGCTGCACGAGAAGTGCCTGCTCCGGAGGCTTCTTGCGAGCAGCGCTAAAAGCACGCGAACATCGCGTTTCTGTGCTTTCCTGAACAGCTTGCGCTGGGACAGTTACAGCCGTGTTTTGCAAGCTGTCCGGGGTTCTGAGGCACTAAAAGTGCGGATGTGTGGCGACTGTGCAAGACGAGAACCGGCTGCTCTGAAAGCCCTTCCTGCTCGTCACGTACGCTTTCTAGCAGCTCTACGGACACACACGCGTCAGCCTCTTCACTGTCCTACACAGCTAGCACGCTGGCAGTTACCGTCAACTTGGAAGCAGCCGCGCAGAAGGCAGTCGCCCTGCAACCGGCGAACAGCGCACATTCGCGGCTACACGCGAGCTGGCCGCACTCGGAGCTTTCGCGGCTCTTCTCTCGCTCTTTCCCGCAGAGCTCCGGCGATGCACAACTCGAACCGCGAAAGCCGCAATGAGCTTTGTGCAAGCTGCGCAGAAGAAACAAGGCACTAAACCGGCAAATGTCCAGCTAATCTCCAACGTGAAAAGGGTCAGCAAGGAAAGCTCTTGCTAACAGCCCAGAAGCATTGCGACGCTTCTCTGGATGATTTGCCCACCAACACTTCACATCAGCTCAAGCCGGCTGCCCGGAGGAAAAGAGGCTAGGAAAGATCGTAGCAGGCACGGTTGTTGCTGCACGAGAAGTGCCTGCTCCGGAGGCTTCTTGCGAGCAGCGCTAAAAGCACGCGAACATCGCGTTTCTGTGCTTTCCTGAACAGCTTGCGCTGGGACAGTTACAGCCGTGTTTTGCAAGCTGTCCGGGGTTCTGAGGCACTAAAAGTGCGGATGTGTGGCGACTGTCCAAGACGAGAACCGGCTGCTCTGAAAGCCCTTCCTGCTCGTCACGTACGCTTTCTAGCAGCTCTACGGACACACACGCGTCAGCCTCTTCACTGTCCTACACAGCTAGCACGCTGGCAGTTACCGTCAACTTGGAAGCAGCCGCGCAGAAGGCAGTCGCCCTGCAACCGGCGAACAGCGCACATTCGCGGCTACACGCGAGCTGGCCGCACTCGGAGCTTTCGCGGCTCTTCTCTCGCTCTTTCCCGCAGAGCTCCGGCGATGCACAACTCGAACCGCGAAAGCCGCAAAGAGCTTTGTGCAAGCTGCGCAGAAGAAACAAGGCACTAAACCGGCAAATGTCCAGCTAATCTCCAACGTGAAAAGGGTCAGCAAGGAAAGCTCTTGCTAACAGCCCAGAAGCATTGCGACGCTTCTCTGGATGATTTGCCCACCAACACTTCACATCAGCTCAAGCCGGCTGCCCGGAGGAAAAGAGGCTAGGAAAGATCGTAGCAGGCACGGTTGTTGCTGCACGAGAAGTGCCTGCTCCGGAGGCTTCTTGCGAGCAGCGCTAAAAGCACGCGAACATCGCGTTTCTGTGCTTTCCTGAACAGCTTGCGCTGGGACAGTTACAGCCGTGTTTTGCAAGCTGTCCGGGGTTCTGAGGCACTAAAAGTGCGGATGTGTGGCGACTGTCCAAGACGAGAACCGGCTGCTCTGAAAGCCCTTCCTGCTCGTCACGTACGCTTTCTAGCAGCTCTACGGACACACACGCGTCAGCCTCTTCACTGTCCTACACAGCTAGCACGCTGGCAGCTACCGTCAACTTGGAAGCAGCCGCGCAGAAGGCAGTCGCCCTGCAACCGGCGAACAGCGCACATTCGCGGCTACACGCGAGCTGGCCGCACTCGGAGCTTTCGCGGCTCTTCTCTCGCTCTTTCCCGCAGAGCTCCGGCGATGCACAACTCGAACCGCGAAAGCCGCAATGAGCTTTGTGCAAGCTGCGCAGAAGAAACAAGGCACTAAACCGGCAAATGTCCAGCTAATCTCCAACGTGAAAAGGGTCAGCAAGGAAAGCTCTTGCTAACAGCCCAGAAGCATTGCGACGCTTCTCTGGATGATTTGCCCACCAACACTTCACATCAGCTCAAGCCGGCTGCCCGGAGGAAAAGAGGCTAGGAAAGATCGTAGCAGGCACGGTTGTTGCTGCACGAGAAGTGCCTGCTCCGGAGGCTTCTTGCGAGCAGCGCTAAAAGCACGCGAACATCGCGTTTCTGTGCTTTCCTGAACAGCTTGCGCTGGGACAGTTACAGCCGTGTTTTGCAAGCTGTCCGGGGTTCTGAGGCACTAAAAGTGCGGATGTGTGGCGACTGTCCAAGACGAGAACCGGCTGCTCTGAAAGCCCTTCCTGCTCGTCACGTACGCTTTCTAGCAGCTCTACGGACACACACGCGTCAGCCTCTTCACTGTCCTACACAGCTAGCACGCTGGCAGTTACCGTCAACTTGGAAGCAGCCGCGCAGAAGGCAGTCGCCCTGCAACCGGCGAACAGCGCACATTCGCGGCTACACGCGAGCTGGCCGCACTCGGAGCTTTCGCGGCTCTTCTCTCGCTCTTTCCCGCAGAGCTCCGGCGATGCACAACTCGAACCGCGAAAGCCGCAATGAGCTTTGTGCAAGCTGCGCAGAAGAAACAAGGCACTAAACCGGCAAATGTCCAGCTAATCTCCAACGTGAAAAGGGTCAGCAAGGAAAGCTCTTGCTAACAGCCCAGAAGCATTGCGACGCTTCTCTGGATGATTTGCCCACCAACACTTCACATCAGCTCAAGCCGGCTGCCCGGAGGAAAAGAGGCTAGGAAAGATCGTAGCAGGCACGGTTGTTGCTGCACGAGAAGTGCCTGCTCCGGAGGCTTCTTGCGAGCAGCGCTAAAAGCACGCGAACATCGCGTTTCTGTGCTTTCCTGAACAGCTTGCGCTGGGACAGTTACAGCCGTGTTTTGCAAGCTGTCCGGGGTTCTGAGGCACTAAAAGTGCGGATGTGTGGCGACTGTGCAAGACGAGAACCGGCTGCTCTGAAAGCCCTTCCTGCTTGTCACGTACGCTTTCTAGCAGCTCTACGGACACACACGCGTCAGCCTCTTCACTGTCCTACACAGCTAGCACGCTGGCAGTTACCGTCAACTTGGAAGCAGCCGCGCAGAAGGCAGTCGCCCTGCAACCGGCGAACAGCGCACATTCGCGGCTACACGCGAGCTGGCCGCACTCGGAGCTTTCGCGGCTCTTCTCTCGCTCTTTCCCGCAGAGCTCCGGCGATGCACAACTCGAACCGCGAAAGCCGCAATGAGCTTTGTGCAAGCTGCGCAGAAGAAACAAGGCACTAAACCGGCAAATGTCCAGCTAATCTCCAACGTGAAAAGGGTCAGCAAGGAAAGCTCTTGCTAACAGCCCAGAAGCATTGCGACGCTTCTCTGGATGATTTGCCCACCAACACTTCACATCAGCTCAAGCCGGCTGCCCGGAGGAAAAGAGGCTAGGAAAGATCGTAGCAGGCACGGTTGTTGCTGCACGAGAAGTGCCTGCTCCGGAGGCTTCTTGCGAGCAGCGCTAAAAGCACGCGAACATCGCGTTTCTGTGCTTTCCTGAACAGCTTGCGCTGGGACAGTTACAGCCGTGTTTTGCAAGCTGTCCGGGGTTCTGAGGCACTAAAAGTGCGGATGTGTGGCGACTGTCCAAGACGAGAACCGGCTGCTCTGAAAGCCCTTCCTGCTCTTCACGTACGCTTTCTAGCAGCTCTACGGACACACACGCGTCAGCCTCTTCACTGTCCTACACAGCTAGCACGCTGGCAGTTACCGTCAACTTGGAAGCAGCCGCGCAGAAGGCAGTCGCCCTGCAACCGGCGAACAGCGCACATTCGCGGCTACACGCGAGCTGGCCGCACTCGGAGCTTTCGCGGCTCTTCTCTCGCTCTTTCCCGCAGAGCTCCGGCGATGCACAACTCGAACCGCGAAAGCCGCAAAGAGCTTTGTGCAAGCTGCGCAGAAGAAACAAGGCACTAAACCGGCAAATGTCCAGCTAATCTCCAACGTGAAAAGGGTCAGCAAGGAAAGCTCTTGCTAACAGCCCAGAAGCATTGCGACGCTTCTCTGGATGATTTGCCCACCAACACTTCACATCAGCTCAAGCCGGCTGCCCGGAGGAAAAGAGGCTAGGAAAGATCGTAGCAGGCACGGTTGTTGCTGCACGAGAAGTGCCTGCTCCGGAGGCTTCTTGCGAGCAGCGCTAAAAGCACGCGAACATCGCGTTTCTGTGCTTTCCTGAACAGCTTGCGCTGGGACAGTTACAGCCGTGTTTTGCAAGCTGTCCGGGGTTCTGAGGCACTAAAAGTGCGGATGTGTGGCGACTGTCCAAGACGAGAACCGGCTGCTCTGAAAGCCCTTCCTGCTCGTCACGTACGCTTTCTAGCAGCTCTACGGACACACACGCGTCAGCCTCTTCACTGTCCTACACAGCTAGCACGCTGGCAGTTACCGTCAACTTGGAAGCAGCCGCGCAGAAGGCAGTCGCCCTGCAACCGGCGAACAGCGCACATTCGCGGCTACACGCGAGCTGGCCGCACTCGGAGCTTTCGCGGCTCTTCTCTCGCTCTTTCCCGCAGAGCTCCGGCGATGCACAACTCGAACCGCGAAAGCCGCAATGAGCTTTGTGCAAGCTGCGCAGAAGAAACAAGGCACTAAACCGGCAAATGTCCAGCTAATCTCCAACGTGAAAAGGGTCAGCAAGGAAAGCTCTTGCTAACAGCCCAGAAGCATTGCGACGCTTCTCTGGATGATTTGCCCACCAACACTTCACATCAGCTCAAGCCGGCTGCCCGGAGGAAAAGAGGCTAGGAAAGATCGTAGCAGGCACGGTTGTTGCTGCACGAGAAGTGCCTGCTCCGGAGGCTTCTTGCGAGCAGCGCTAAAAGCACGCGAACATCGCGTTTCTGTGCTTTCCTGAACAGCTTGCGCTGGGACAGTTACAGCCGTGTTTTGCAAGCTGTCCGGGGTTCTGAGGCACTAAAAGTGCGGATGTGTGGCGACTGTCCAAGACGAGAACCGGCTGCTCTGAAAGCCCTTCCTGCTCTTCACGTACGCTTTCTAGCAGCTCTACGGACACACACGCGTCAGCCTCTTCACTGTCCTACACAGCTAGCACGCTGGCAGTTACCGTCAACTTGGAAGCAGCCGCGCAGAAGGCAGTCGCCCTGCAACCGGCGAACAGCGCACATTCGCGGCTACACGCGAGCTGGCCGCACTCGGAGCTTTCGCGGCTCTTCTCTCGCTCTTTCCCGCAGAGCTCCGGCGATGCACAACTCGAACCGCGAAAGCCGCAAAGAGCTTTGTGCAAGCTGCGCAGAAGAAACAAGGCACTAAACCGGCAAATGTCCAGCTAATCTCCAACGTGAAAAGGGTCAGCAAGGAAAGCTCTTGCTAACAGCCCAGAAGCATTGCGACGCTTCTCTGGATGATTTGCCCACCAACACTTCACATCAGCTCAAGCCGGCTGCCCGGAGGAAAAGAGGCTAGGAAAGATCGTAGCAGGCACGGTTGTTGCTGCACGAGAAGTGCCTGCTCCGGAGGCTTCTTGCGAGCAGCGCTAAAAGCACGCGAACATCGCGTTTCTGTGCTTTCCTGAACAGCTTGCGCTGGGACAGTTACAGCCGTGTTTTGCAAGCTGTCCGGGGTTCTGAGGCACTAAAAGTGCGGATGTGTGGCGACTGTCCAAGACGAGAACCGGCTGCTCTGAAAGCCCTTCCTGCTCGTCACGTACGCTTTCTAGCAGCTCTACGGACACACACGCGTCAGCCTCTTCACTGTCCTACACAGCTAGCACGCTGGCAGTTACCGTCAACTTGGAAGCAGCCGCGCAGAAGGCAGTCGCCCTGCAACCGGCGAACAGCGCACATTCGCGGCTACACGCGAGCTGGCCGCACTCGGAGCTTTCGCGGCTCTTCTCTCGCTCTTTCCCGCAGAGCTCCGGCGATGCACAACTCGAACCGCGAAAGCCGCAATGAGCTTTGTGCAAGCTGCGCAGAAGAAACAAGGCACTAAACCGGCAAATGTCCAGCTAATCTCCAACGTGAAAAGGCTCAGCAAGGAAAGCTCTTGCTAACAGCCCAGAAGCATTGCGACGCTTCTCTGGATGATTTGCCCACCAACACTTCACATCAGCTCAAGCCGGCTGCCCGGAGGAAAAGAGGCTAGGAAAGATCGTAGCAGGCACGGTTGTTGCTGCACGAGAAGTGCCTGCTCCGGAGGCTTCTTGCGAGCAGCGCTAAAAGCACGCGAACATCGCGTTTCTGTGCTTTCCTGAACAGCTTGCGCTGGGACAGTTACAGCCGTGTTTTGCAAGCTGTCCGGGGTTCTGAGGCACTAAAAGTGCGGATGTGTGGCGACTGTCCAAGACGAGAACCGGCTGCTCTGAAAGCCCTTCCTGCTCGTCACGTACGCTTTCTAGCAGCTCTACGGACACACACGCGTCAGCCTCTTCACTGTCCTACACAGCTAGCACGCTGGCAGTTACCGTCAACTTGGAAGCAGCCGCGCAGAAGGCAGTCGCCCTGCAACCGGCGAACAGCGCACATTCGCGGCTACACGCGAGCTGGCCGCACTCGGAGCTTTCGCGGCTCTTCTCTCGCTCTTTCCCGCAGAGCTCCGGCGATGCACAACTCGAACCGCGAAAGCCGCAAAGAGCTTTGTGCAAGCTGCGCAGAAGAAACAAGGCACTAAACCGGCAAATGTCCAGCTAATCTCCAACGTGAAAAGGGTCAGCAAGGAAAGCTCTTGCTAACAGCCCAGAAGCATTGCGACGCTTCTCTGGATGATTTGCCCACCAACACTTCACATCAGCTCAAGCCGGCTGCCCGGAGGAAAAGAGGCTAGGAAAGATCGTAGCAGGCACGGTTGTTGCTGCACGAGAAGTGCCTGCTCCGGAGGCTTCTTGCGAGCAGCGCTAAAAGCACGCGAACATCGCGTTTCTGTGCTTTCCTGAACAGCTTGCGCTGGGACAGTTACAGCCGTGTTTTGCAAGCTGTCCGGGGTTCTGAGGCACTAAAAGTGCGGATGTGTGGCGACTGTCCAAGACGAGAACCGGCTGCTCTGAAAGCCCTTCCTGCTCGTCACGTACGCTTTCTAGCAGCTCTACGGACACACACGCGTCAGCCTCTTCACTGTCCTACACAGCTAGCACGCTGGCAGTTACCGTCAACTTGGAAGCAGCCGCGCAGAAGGCAGTCGCCCTGCAACCGGCGAACAGCGCACATTCGCGGCTACACGCGAGCTGGCCGCACTCGGAGCTTTCGCGGCTCTTCTCTCGCTCTTTCCCGCAGAGCTCCGGCGATGCACAACTCGAACCGCGAAAGCCGCAATGAGCTTTGTGCAAGCTGCGCAGAAGAAACAAGGCACTAAACCGGCAAATGTCCAGCTAATCTCCAACGTGAAAAGGCTCAGCAAGGAAAGCTCTTGCTAACAGCCCAGAAGCATTGCGACGCTTCTCTGGATGATTTGCCCACCAACACTTCACATCAGCTCAAGCCGGCTGCCCGGAGGAAAAGAGGCTAGGAAAGATCGTAGCAGGCACGGTTGTTGCTGCACGAGAAGTGCCTGCTCCGGAGGCTTCTTGCGAGCAGCGCTAAAAGCACGCGAACATCGCGTTTCTGTGCTTTCCTGAACAGCTTGCGCTGGGACAGTTACAGCCGTGTTTTGCAAGCTGTCCGGGGTTCTGAGGCACTAAAAGTGCGGATGTGTGGCGACTGTCCAAGACGAGAACCGGCTGCTCTGAAAGCCCTTCCTGCTCGTCACGTACGCTTTCTAGCAGCTCTACGGACACACACGCGTCAGCCTCTTCACTGTCCTACACAGCTAGCACGCTGGCAGTTACCGTCAACTTGGAAGCAGCCGCGCAGAAGGCAGTCGCCCTGCAACCGGCGAACAGCGCACATTCGCGGCTACACGCGAGCTGGCCGCACTCGGAGCTTTCGCGGCTCTTCTCTCGCTCTTTCCCGCAGAGCTCCGGCGATGCACAACTCGAACCGCGAAAGCCGCAAAGAGCTTTGTGCAAGCTGCGCAGAAGAAACAAGGCACTAAACCGGCAAATGTCCAGCTAATCTCCAACGTGAAAAGGGTCAGCAAGGAAAGCTCTTGCTAACAGCCCAGAAGCATTGCGACGCTTCTCTGGATGATTTGCCCACCAACACTTCACATCAGCTCAAGCCGGCTGCCCGGAGGAAAAGAGGCTAGGAAAGATCGTAGCAGGCACGGTTGTTGCTGCACGAGAAGTGCCTGCTCCGGAGGCTTCTTGCGAGCAGCGCTAAAAGCACGCGAACATCGCGTTTCTGTGCTTTCCTGAACAGCTTGCGCTGGGACAGTTACAGCCGTGTTTTGCAAGCTGTCCGGGGTTCTGAGGCACTAAAAGTGCGGATGTGTGGCGACTGTCCAAGACGAGAACCGGCTGCTCTGAAAGCCCTTCCTGCTCGTCACGTACGCTTTCTAGCAGCTCTACGGACACACACGCGTCAGCCTCTTCACTGTCCTACACAGCTAGCACGCTGGCAGTTACCGTCAACTTGGAAGCAGCCGCGCAGAAGGCAGTCGCCCTGCAACCGGCGAACAGCGCACATTCGCGGCTACACGCGAGCTGGCCGCACTCGGAGCTTTCGCGGCTCTTCTCTCGCTCTTTCCCGCAGAGCTCCGGCGATGCACAACTCGAACCGCGAAAGCCGCAATGAGCTTTGTGCAAGCTGCGCAGAAGAAACAAGGCACTAAACCGGCAAATGTCCAGCTAATCTCCAACGTGAAAAGGCTCAGCAAGGAAAGCTCTTGCTAACAGCCCAGAAGCATTGCGACGCTTCTCTGGATGATTTGCCCACCAACACTTCACATCAGCTCAAGCCGGCTGCCCGGAGGAAAAGAGGCTAGGAAAGATCGTAGCAGGCACGGTTGTTGCTGCACGAGAAGTGCCTGCTCCGGAGGCTTCTTGCGAGCAGCGCTAAAAGCACGCGAACATCGCGTTTCTGTGCTTTCCTGAACAGCTTGCGCTGGGACAGTTACAGCCGTGTTTTGCAAGCTGTCCGGGGTTCTGAGGCACTAAAAGTGCGGATGTGTGGCGACTGTGCAAGACGAGAACCGGCTGCTCTGAAAGCCCTTCCTGCTCGTCACGTACGCTTTCTAGCAGCTCTACGGACACACACGCGTCAGCCTCTTCACTGTCCTACACAGCTAGCACGCTGGCAGTTACCGTCAACTTGGAAGCAGCCGCGGAGAAGGAAGTCAGACAATTACTCCAACACCTGAAATGCCTGCTCTAAAAGTTCTTGCTGCTCCTCACCGACTCTTCCCACCACATCTACAGGCTCAGAAACATTGAGTCTCTGGGCTTTCCTCCACCAGCAGGACTCTGACACTTACCATCACCTAGAGCTGCTGCACAGTGAGAAATAAATCTTAAAAATCACTAACTCAGACGATTGCTTTAACACCAAAAGTGCCACCTCTGAAAGTTTACTGGTGTACATGGTGGCAAAAGTCGGAGTCCTGATTGTCTAGGAAAGAACGGAGCCCCAGTGTTGCTGGGCTTGTAGATGCGGTGGCAAGAGCCACTGAGGGGTTTTCAGAGCTGGCACTTCTGGTGTGGGATCTATCATCCAACGTTCATGATATATAAGAGTGTTTTCACTGGGCGGCCATAAGTACACCGTGGTAAACGTTGGAGTGCTGGTGTTCTAGGAAATCTCGCAGTCCCAATATTTGTGAGCCTGTAGATGCGGTGGCAAGAGCCGGGCAGGAGAAGCAAGAGCTTTCAGAAATGTCACTTCTGGTGTGGGAGCAGTCTTCTGACTGTGTGATTTTTAAGATTTTTTTCAAAAGGGACTGCTGAGTTGAGGTGATGGTAGACGTCGGAGTCCTGGTGTCCCAGGAAATGCCGGATCCCCAATGTTTGTGAGCCTGTAGATGTGGTGCCTAGAGCTGGTGAGAAGCAGCAAGACATTCCAGAGCTGACACTTCTGGTGTGGGAGCAGCTGTCTGACATTCACCATTTTTAAGCTGTGGTTTAACACTAGGCGGACAGCTCGAGCTGGTGTTAAACGTCGGAGTCCTGGTGGTCTAAGAAATCCCGGAGCCCCAATGTTTCCTGGCCTGTAGATTTTTTTTATGCCTGTAGATCTTTACCACCCTGTCCTGGTGGTCTAGGAAAGCCCGGAGCCCCAGAGTTTGGAGCCTGTATGTGTGGTAGCAAGAGCCGGTGAGGAGCAGCAAGGGTATTCAGAGCTGGTCACCATGTAACAAAAGGTTCAGGATTTTTAAGATTTTTTCCCACTGAGCAGTAGGGACTGTTTCTCACTCCTTACAAATGAGTCCTTCGTCAGGAAAAGAAAAAAAAAACAGACTTCCTCTTCCATTAATTGTTTCTCTAAGCTATATGGGTACATGACTATGTTTTATAACTGTATTCTTGTCCTGTTTCTGGCTAGGATAGAGTTAATATTTACCTGAGCTGGGTGGAGTACTGAAGCTGGTAGCCCCTATGGCTGGGATAGTTAACTAATCAGCTAACTGCTGGGGCTCAGTATGTAAGTGAGGAGGGTGGTGAAAGGAGCCTCCTGCTACGTGGAAGAAACTAGGTGTGGAGATTTGTTGTAAGCCATTATACTATATTTGTATTGCATCACTGTTTTGTTTTCTTCTGTCATTACTGTTAAATTTACTTTTTGTTCAATCTCAACCCACGGGTTTGGTTTTTTTCCTGGTTTTCTTTTGTTTACCAAATCTCCCCCTGTTCTCTTGGAGAGTGGGGGGGGAGTGAGAGAGAGACTGCGTAGTCTGGTCCCGATCGGGGCTGAACTACAACAATTCTTTAAGAGCATACATATATAGTTGTGATTAACTTATTGTCCCCTATATCAATCCCCCCTTTTTATCACACTAAGTAAATTCTTTTACTTAAACAGTTTCCCTGAATGATATGAAGCATCATACATGGTTTTGTTAGTGGGGGGGGGGCTAAGGTGGTAGCTTCTGTAGGAAACTGCTAGAAGTCGCTCCCCTTTGTTCAGTGGACTCGGCCGGGCCTAGAGCGGACCCGCTGCTGGCCAAGGCCAAGCCAATTGGTAGCAGAATGTCCCATGATAATGCCTCTGTGATAACGTATTCAAATAGGGGAAAACAGAAAAAAAAAAAAAAGGGAGAGATGTGAAGCAGCTGAGCGGGGGGCAGAGGCACAGAGGGGGAGGCGCAGGCCTTATGGGCCTTGCAGGCCTCACCCTCTGGCCTCTCGCCAAGCGGCTGACTGGGCCCGAATTGGTCCGGCCCGGCTGCAGGAAGTGGAGAGGAGATGAGAAGTGAATAAGATGTAAAAAGGATCCTGAGAGACATCTACCAGCCTGTTGTGAGGAACGGCTGCAGATGCCCAGGTCAGTTCAGAAGGAGTGGGAGGAGTAATGCGGCTCCTGGCCAAGATTCCCCTGCAGCCTGTGGTGACGACCATGGTGGAGCAGGTTGTCCCCCTGCAGCCCATGGAGGTCCACGGAGGGGCAGAGATCCACTTGGAGCCCGTGAAGGATCCTGTACTGGGGGAGGTGGATGCCTGAAGGCAGCTGTGGCCCATGGAGGGCCCGCTGGGACAGCCGTTCTGGAGAGACTGCACCCCGTGGAAGAGATGACCCATGCCGGAGCAGTTTCAGGAAGGACTGTGGCGTACGGGTGGGACCCCACAACAGAGCAGGGGAGGAATGCGAGTTCTTCCCCCAACCATGAAGCAGCAGTGTAAAACAACGCGTGATGAACTGACCGCAATCCCCATTCCCTCTTCCCCCTCCTGTGCCACTCGGGGGGGGGAAGGTAGTAGAGATAATGTTAAGCTTGGGAAGAGGGAGGGGTGGAGGGAGGTTATCTTGTTCTCTGTCTCATTATCTTGCTGTTTGTAGTAATAAATGAATAGTTTTCCCCAAGAGGAGTCTGTTTTGCCCGTGATGGTAACTTTAAGGATTTCTCCCTGTCCTTATCTCAAACCTCGAGCCGTTTTTCCTTACGTTATCTCCCCCTGTTCTCTCGGAGGGTGGGAGGAGTGAGAGAGAGACTGCGTAGTCTGGTCCTGATCGGGGCTGAACTACGACAGTGTTACTTTCTTAAACATTCTCCAAACCCATAGGTACAGCACAATAGTTAATAGTAATAAAACTCCTAAGCTAATCAATAAGATCACAACGGGGCGCACCATAGTATTAAGGATCCCTGTTGCCTCTGTCCCAGCCCCACTCATGCCCTGAGTACATTTCCATTTTGTGCATAACCACAGTGGCCAAGTTTAAGCCCGACCGTTTAAAAGGTGGTCCCATGCTTCCTGTAAACCCAAGGGAGGCGTGAGACCACGGCCATTTGGTGTCCTTTTGATTACAAGTTGGTGGTAAGATGCAGGAAAATATTGTAAGCCCAATCACAATTCCAATTAAACAATTGGTCATTTTAGGATTTAGTTGGTCTAGTGGATTAGTACAGCTACTTCTGTAGATAATGTACTGCCTTTGGTGACCTGCTAAAATGGGTTTTATATTTCCTATAATAAAATGACAAATAAGATATAAACTGCACCGATGACAGATTTGGGCGAGATTAGTTACTGGCCGGTCCCGGTTTCTTTGTCCGGTATCGTTTGCTGTGGTGTCCCTCCGGTTCACTACTGCACTGTTCCCGCCCTTATCCGTTCGAACGAGTTTAAGTCTCAAGTCTTCATTGTTGTCTGGAGTTACTTTCCACAAGGTTGCAGAGGCTCTCTTGATCCGAGTATGGTGTATCCAGGAGTTCTGTCCCTTTACCTTAATTGCCGTGTAGGTGGTGAGGAGGACTTGAAAAGGTCCGGCCCACTGTGGTTCCAGAGTTTTTTCTGTAAGAGATTTAACATATACATAGTCCCCTGGTTGTATATCGTGAACAGGCCCATCCAGACCCCTACGACGTGTTCCCATTGCATGTTTTTCAATTCTTTTTAATTGTTTGTTTAGTGCCACCATATAGGAGGTCATTATTTCTTCACCAATTTGTGAAGACGTTCCCTTTTGTACCCCATAGGGTCGTCCATATAGAATTTCGAATGGACTAAGCCCTTCTCTTGCTCTTGGTCTGGTTCGTATTCGTATAAGAGCTAATGGTAAAGTTAGATTAGTTTCCTGACCCAACTTGACAATCTGTTGTTTGATTGGGTGATTCATTTTCTCCACCTGGCCACTTGATTGTGGTCGGTAAGAGGTATGTAATTGCCACTCTATCCCTAGATGGTGGCTAATTGCTTGTACTATTCTGGACACAAAATGTGGTCCTCTATCCGAGGGCATTACTGCTGGGACTCCAAACCTAGGTACTATTTCCTGGAGCAGTATTTTGGTTACTTCCCAGGCTTTAGCAGTTCCGCACGGGAAAGCTTCTGGCCAGCCTGAAAAGGTATCCGTAAGTACTAATAAGTATCGATACCCCCCTTTTCTAGGGAGTTCTGAGAAATCAATCTGCCAACGTTGTCCCGGACCATTCCCCTTTCCGATTTTTTCAAGTTTCGGCCCTTTTACAACTTTAGGATTAGTCTGGAGACAAAGATCACATTGTTGAGTTACTTGTCTAACGGTAGTGGCTAAGTTTCACGCTATTATGTTCCTGATGAGATCTTTATATAGGGCTTCTGCCCCCGCCTCCCCCCAGTGTCTTTTTCTATGTTCTTCTCGGACTACTGACCATATCATGTAGGAGGGAATTACTACCCTCCCGTGTGAGGGGTAGTAATTGGCCCACCCTTCCTCATTATATGACCCCTTTAGATCATTAATAAGTTTGCCGACTTCCTTTGTGTATTCTGGTTTACCTTCTAGAAATACCTGTCCATCAGGTATTAGCGCACCCTCTACCTTGATTGTTTCTCTAGCTGCTTGTTTTGCTTCCCTATCTGCCAGCTCATTTCCTCTTTCCAATTCTGTGCTCACTTTCTGGTGTGCTTTAATATGCATAATTGCCACCTTTTTGGGAAGCTGGACTGCATTCAGGATTTTCAAAATCCCTTCTGCGTGTTTGATGGTTTTTCCATGAGAATTTAACAGTCCTCTTGCCTTCCATATTGCTCCATGGGCATGTACCACCCCAAAGGCATATTTAGGGTCAGTCCAAATGTTTACAGTCCTTCCCTGGGCTCTCTCCAGGGCTCAGGTAAGGGCTATGATCTCGGCCTTTTGGGTTGAGACATCGGCTGATAGTGGCCTGGACTCTATCACCTTTTCAAAAGTGGTAACAGCATATCCGGAATGTCGCCTTCCATTTAACATATAGCTGCTTCCATCGGTGAACCAATGTTCGGCTCCATCGACAGGGACATCTTTAAGATCCGTTCGACTAGAATACATGGTTTCAATTGTTTCCACGCAGTCATGACTCACCGGCTCCCTGATGTTCCCATCAAGGAATGAGGCCGGATTGATGATGTTTGTGGTCACGATTTCAACATCATCCTGTTCAACCATTATAGCTTGATATTTCAGGAACCTTTGTGGGGAAAGCCAATGCCCTCCTTTTGCTTCAAGGACCGCAGATACAGTCTGGGAAACTAGGACAGTCATTTTCTGGCCTAGAGTGAACTTTCAGGCTTCTTGAATGTTTAGAATGACAGCTGCTACTGCTCTCAGACAGCTGGGCCACTGTCGTAGTTCAGCCCCGATCGGGACCAGACTACACAGTCTCTCTCTCGCTCCCCCCACCCTCCGAGAGAATAGGAGGAGATGATATAAGAAAAACGGCTCGAGGTTTGAGATAAGGACGGGAAGAAATTTGTAAAGTTACCGTTACAGGCAAAACAGACTCGACTTGGGGAAAAACACTCATTTATTTCTAAAACTAGCAGGAGAATGAGACAGGGAACAAGATAACCTCCCCCCACTCCTCCCTCTTCCCGGGCTTAACATTATCTCTACTACCTTCCCCTCCCGAGCGGCATGGAGGGGGGGGTCGGGGGCGGTGGGGGGGGGAATGGGGGTCGCAGTCAGTTCATCACGCGTTGTTTTACGCCTCTGTGTCATCGTCGGGGGAAGAACTCCTTGCATTCCTCCTCTGCTCCAGCGTGGGGTCCCTCCCACGGGCCACAGTCCTTCGTGAAACTGCTCCGGCGTGGGTCATCTCTTCCACGGGGTGCAGTCCTGCGAGCGACGGAGGAACGTACGACAAAAGACTCAATATGAGTAATAAGCGTAGTTCGATTTATTAGTCCCGGGTGCACATATTTATATTGCTAAGATAAAATATGCCTACTAGTCATTGCGTGATTGGCTTAAGCTCTAATAGTTACATTTGCATATCCTTCCTACTTGCAGTTAGCTAATCTGGAAAGTCCCGTTAACCTGAAAGTCCCGTACTTTTCATGTTTTCACTTTCTCAGAGTTGTTTACGATCTTCTTCAAGGTTGCTTCGTTTACTTTCTCACAGGAAGCTTCATTACTTTCTCACAGGCGGCCTCATTATTTTCTCACAGGTGGCTTCAGTACTTTCTTACAGGCGGCTTCATTACTTTCTCACAAGCGGCTTCAGTGATGTCCTTGAGGCCTGCTGCTCACAAACATAACAATTCCATTCGGTCTGGATTGTTCACTAAGTGTCCCTGATACTCCAGGTATCCAACAAATCCCCCTTTTTGTTTTGAACAATCCAGACCCACTTATGCGCTAATAACAAAAAATCAATGGCTGCTAGATTCTGCAAAAATATCATGACGCATACTATCCATGTCTTCTAATAATCCTGATAACATGCTAGAGGTTAAATTCATTTGCTTTTGTGCCCAACAAGCTAATTTATTTAAGTTAGCTAAAGCTTTTGCAGTTGCTGCCCAAGGAACAAATAAAGATAATGCTATCCGCTCAGCTGTACCCAACAGGGTTAAATTGCCGTCACAATGGGGAGTCAATACTTTTAGCGATCTTCTTGCTCGAGTGTGATTCCGTAATGTTCTCATAGGTGGAGCAAACATTATCAATTTTCCAAAATAACATGGTCCTCCTATGGCTCTTTTTGGTACTCCTGACCTTATTTTACTACAATATCAACTAGGTTCATGTAGGCCTCTACTGAATCTCCCTTTTCTTCTTCTTTTTTTTTTTTTTTTTTTTTTTATGAGCCAGATTGTCTGTATTGAGTTGTTAATCATTTTTTGCAAGCATGGTATGTTATGCCTAGTATGATGCCTAGTATCATAATTCCGATTTTAACCAAGGACAGCAACCACCCAGTTATGCCACACACAAGCTTAGTTAATAAAATTACTGATCACATGTTTATGCATATTCATGATTACAAAGCAAAGCTAAGTTTCAGTACCTTCTAGTAATTTTCTACTATAACATTTTTCTACTATTATGGATATAACAACTCCAGTAACTTTCTTATCTACAAGAGCAATGACTAGTTTTCTGCAGGCCTCTGTTGAAACAAGCCATAAATTCTGCTAACAATGTTTTGTATCTTAAAGCTTCCCTTCTCATTCCATGGCTTTCTTCCTGAGAGCATGATTGCATTCCTCCCCCAAGGTCGGTGTGCTTTCACTGATACCATACTGGCTCAGCGAAATACCACATCTCCCCCTTCTTTGTTTAGGAGAAGAGGCTTGTTTCAACGCTTTATCTATTAAAGTTTGCACACATTTTAAGACACAGAATTATAGATCAAAATACATATATAAAAGGAATGAATAAGCATCCTACAGCTATTAGTAACAAGCTTTTATCAAGTCACCAAAAGATGTCTGAATATATCAAAACCATCACTTTGTTGCTGGTTTTGTACTCCTTTTTGCAAGTTTTGAATACTTTTGTGAATAGATTCCGAATGATCAGACAGATTCATGCAGCAAAGCCCATCAAAATCCTGACAACCATGATTTTGTGCTAATAATAAAAAAAATCTATTGCTGATCTATTCTGTTACTAACCCAACTATGCCAAAGACACCGCTGAGCAAGAGGATGTTTATCAGCCGGGTCAGAGCAGAGAAGGGAGGCAGGCGCAGCACCTTCAGGGCGTCCCCTGTTGTAAATAAAGTGTGCTCTGGGTCTGTCCTCTCCCCTTCGCTCCGAGCCACCTCTGTTTATACCCTCAGCAGATTCAGTGAAAGAGTCCTGACTAGGTGTTGCTGCATGCGTGGCCAGCGCATACAACAAGGCCTGACTAGACGTTGCTGCATGCGTGGCCAGCGCATGCAACAAGGCCCGTCAAATATGTGCTCTGCGGGCTAACAGCGGTTCTGTTTTGTAAAGTAGCATAGTATATAGAATCTACATCAGTTAACAGCGTTGATAGTGCCGATACAGTTGTATTTATTTGCTTAGCAAGCCAACAGTCCAATTTATTTAGCATAGTTAATGCCTAGGCACTTGCCACACCAGGTGTAAAGACTGAAGCAGCAATAATTTTACTTAGTTTCCAAAACTCTGTATTATCTTGGCAACCAGATTCAATGCTATGTATGCTTCGTTTAGGTCTTTTATGCTGTCTGGATTTTGATATGTGCTCGCATGATTACGTCATGCTGTGTCGTTGCAATGTATAGATCTTAAAGCATTTACAATCATTACCCCTCTAGAAACATTAGCTCTTGAATAGTTAAAAAGAAATAGAAGTCCATCTTTACTGATCCCAAAAAGTTCCATCTTTTGTAGTTTTAGCACTCAGCACTTGTGGTTGCTGCTGTTTTACACAGAGTTGCCGTCCTACCGGTATCTGGCAGGTCAACCAAACATGTTCTGAAATACCCGCAGATGATACAGACAGGGATCCACTTGTTTACTGCTCCTGTAAAGACATAAGCGTATCCCTTCCCCCATGTTATAAGAGGGAACGGTCCTTCCACTTATACAAAGCTCGACTCAGACAGGAGTATCTGTTAACCATGTCAGGGGCGGGGGGGTGGGGGCGCCTGGCGGCGGCTGTGGCCCAGACATATAAGAGGAAAGAAAACTAAAACCTGAGGTTTAAGACAAGAATAGGGAGGGATCCTTAAAGCCACCGCTACAGGCAAAACAGACCATCACTAAAACCAAAGCAGGATAAGGAAAAAGGGAGCAAGACAACCTCCCCCCACCCCTCCCTCTTCCCAGGCTTAACACCATCTCCACCTCCCTCCCCTGCCCCCTTAGCGGGACAGGGATGGGGGGCGGGGGGGGGGAAAGAGGGAATGGGGGTTACAGACAGTTAATCACGCGCCGCTTTATTGATATCAACGGTTTAACGGCTGCACCTACAGCAGCAGCCATGACTGTAGCCTTTTCTTGTTCTAACATTCGCTCAGCAGCTTCCAGCAGTTGCCCTGTACTAGATCCTTTTGGCAGCACACTGAGGGCTCTCTTAGTTTTTTGGGTTTGTTTTTTGTTTTTTGTTTTTTTTTGATTAGCATTATTAAAGGCAAGCATATCTAAGAACTTTGCTTTCATGTCATCATCCAGATCAGGGTGAGCCATAATTGCAGTGTGCAACCGATCAATAAATTTCCCATATGGTTCTGTGGGACCTTGTCTTCTTGATGTAAAGGCAGGTCCAGACTTTTCATCGTGCACCCTAGCAAGCGCTCTATAAGCCAAATCTTGGCCCAGTTGTAACACTTTGGTAGCAAATTGCGCTTGCCAATCAGATCGCGTGTAGTGTCCCGCTCCCATCAGCATTTGAGTTTGCACCCCGAATAATGGATCACCCTGTTGTCGAGGCGTTGCAGCTGCCCTATCACAAGCAGCCTGCCAGTACTGAAAGAACTGCAGCTGCTGCGACCTGGACAATCATTCTAATATCATAAGGAGCTAACAACTGTGATGAAAAAATATGCTGCAACACAGATTGAGCATATGATGATTTTAGCCCATACTGAGTAACTGCACTTTTAGCTTCCTTCAATATTTTCCAGTCTAATGCTTTCCACACACTTTTCCCAGTATTATCAGTCACAACTGGAAATGCCATAGGAAAAGGCTCTCCTTCTATCAAAGCATCTCGAATCACCTCTTTCCACTGCACTATCGGATTCAAAACCCCGGCCCCTCCCGCCGGCGTCCCTTGCAAAGGTGCAAAAAGACTGATCTCACCCGATGCTCCGTTCGGAATGAATAGGTTGGATGCTGACAGGTCTCGATGCGGCACAGGCGAAGGAGTTGACAAGTTTCCCAGTGACACTTCTAGGCGAATCTCTAGGGCTTCCAGTCTTTTTAGCGTCTCTTCCAGCTGTGCGTCCTTGGAGCCAGATGAATGTTCATCCCCCTCCTCCTCACGCCGTGGTGGCAGGGAAGAAGGTGGTAACGGGGGATAAACCAGAGCTGTTGGTGCCGGCGAAAAGGCTCGTGACTCTGAGTCTGCACTGGCGCAGCGTGGCGGGGTGCCTGGCGGTGGTACGTCTGATGGTGGTGAAAAGCCTTTGGCAGTTTTTCCCTCTGGTGCCCGCATATCTATAGTTATAGGGGCTGTGGCTGCAGTTCCTGGAGTCCTTGCTGGGGCTCGAACCCCCCCACCCTCAGCACGAGCCGGGGCGGCGGCAGGGCTCGTTAAACCCGAGAACAGCATGCTGGTAGTGGAGGTGGACCCGTCGGCTGGAGTTAAGGCCGCAAAAGCAGATGCAGCAACTGAACGCTCGGCTTTCATGCTTATCAATGTTTCGTTCATTAGCTTCCACACGGTGGAGATCCCTTACTTATTTCATCCCACAGCTTTTTTCCTATCTTTTCCTGTGTCGGGAGTTCAAAAGGATCATCAACTGTGGGGATTAATTCCCTTTTCTTTGCCCACTGCAGCAAAGCTTCTAGGACGGCCGAGTCATAACTCAGTCCTCTCATAGAGAGCATAATAATTCTAGGGCTACCTCCTTTTCCATTATTGCCGGCAGTTTCACAATTGGTGCTCCCTGATTAAGGCACCCCTTCTACTCCCTGATTAAGTACTCACTATTGGTGCTCCCTGATTAAGGCACCCCTTTTTTGCAGCTTGTCCTGTAGCCCCACATTAACCCCCAGTTGCACCCATTAACCCCCAGTTGACCCCCATTGACCCCTGTTAACCCCCATTAACCCCCAGTTGACCCCCATTAACCCCCAGTGACCCCCAGTAACACCTGGTTGCCCCCATTAACACCCAGTTGACCCCCATTAACCCCCAGTTGACCCCCCGTTGACCCCATTAACCCCCCGTTGACCCCCATTAACCCCCGTTGACCCCATTAACCCCCAGTTGACCCCCATTAACCCCCAGTTGACCCCCATTAAACCCCAGTTGACCCCCCGTTGACCCCCATTAACCCCCAGTTGACCCCCATTAAACCCCAGTTGACCCCCCGTTGACCCCCATTAACCCCCAGTTGACCCCCATTAACCCCCAGTTGACCCCACTGACCCCCATTAACCCCCAGTTGACCCCCTGTTGACCCCCATTAACCCCCAGTTGCCCCCATTGACCCCCAGTTGCTTCCCATTAACCCCCAGTTGCCCCCATTAACCCCCAGTTGCCCCCCATAAGCCCCCCATTGACCCCCATTAACCCCCAGTTGACCCCCATTAACCCCCAGTTGACCTGTGACCCCCATTAACCCCCAGTTGCCCCCATTAACCCCCAGTTGACCCCCTGTTGACCCCCATTAACCCCCAGTTGCCCCCATTGACCCCCAGTTGCCCCCCATTGACCCCCAGTTTCCCCCATTAACCCCCAGTTGCCCCCCATAAGCCCCCCGTTGACCCCCATTAACCCCCAGTTGACCCCCATTAACCCCCCGTTGACCCCACTGACCCCCATTAACCCCCAGTTGCCCCCCACTAACCCCCAGTTGACCCCCATTAACCCCCAGTTGCCTCCATTAACCCCCAGTTGACCCCACTGACCCCCATTAACCCCCAGTTGCCCCCCACTAACCCCCAGTTGCCCCCATTAACCCCCAGTTGACCCCACTGACCCCCATTAACCCCCAGTTGACCCTGTCGTCTCTCTGTTGACCCCCCCACCCCTCCCCCCCCCCCAGTTGACCCCCCGCCCCCCCGTCCCCCCACCTCGACCGCCATCACATCGCAGCGTCACCCTACGCACCCCTCCCCCCCTCCAACCGCCATCGCTTCACCTCATTGGTCCCCTCGCCCGCCCTCCCCCCACCTCGACCCCCGATTGACCCCTTGCCCCTCCCCCCGTCGCCCCTCCCCCCCCCGCCCCTCCCCCGCTGGTACCAGTACCCCTCCCTGGAGCAACTGGCCGAAATCGTCCCCTGCGTCCTCCGGCACCTCAAGTGAGTGGGCGGGGGGGCGCCCCACGGCGCTGTGGGGCGGGGAGGGGGCCCCTGACCCGTAGCGGGACGGGACGGGGGGGCGGGGTCAGCACCGGCCTGACCCCGCCCACCCCCCCAGCATCGCCAGCGTCGTGGGCATTGGGGTGGGCGCCGGCGCCTTCGTCCTGGCTAAATTTGGGGTGAGATGTGGGGCGGGGCGTCGGGCGGGGCGTGGGGCAGGGCGGGGGGCAGATTTGGGGGGAATGCAGGGCTGCGGGAATCTCGGGGGAGGTTCTGTGGGGCTGGGGGGGGTCGCTATGGGGCTGGGGGGGTCGCTATGGGGCTGGGGGGCGTGGCTGTGGGGCTGGGGGGGTCGCTATGGGGCGGGGGGGTCGCTATGGGGCAGGGGGGCATGGCTGTGGGGCTGGGGGGTCGCTATGGGGCTGGGGGGTCGCTATGGGGCAGAGGGGCATGGCCGTGGGGCGCTATGGGGCTGGAGGAGATTAGTGGGGTCTCTGGGCACTTGTGGGTCGCTGGGGGGTTGGGGGCTCGGCTATGGGGCTGGGGGGTCGCTATGGGGCTGGGGGGGTCGCTATGGGGCGGGGGGGCATGGCCGTGGGGCGCTATGGGGCTGGAGGAGGTTAGTGGGGTCTCTGGGCACTTGTGGGTCGCTGGGGGGTTGGGGGCTCGGCTGTGGGGCTGGGGGGTCACTATGGGGCAGGGGGGCGTCGCTATGGGGCTGGGGAGTCGCTATGGGGCTGGCGGGTCGCTATGGGGCTGGGGGGGCATGGCCGTGGGGCGCTATGGGGCTGGAGGAGGTTAGTGGGGTCTCTTGGTTGGGTACTTGTGGGTCGCTGGGGGCTCTCGGGGGGCGTGGCTGTGGGGCTGGGGGGTCGCTATGGGGCTGGGGGGTCGCTATGGGGTGGGAGGGCGTGGCCGTGGGGCGCTATGGGTCTGGCCCCGCCCCACAGCTGCTGCACCCCGAGGCGGTGGAGGGGCTGGTGCTGATCAACATCAACCCCCGCGCCAAGGGCTGGGTGGATTGGGTGGCGCACAAGGTGGGCGGGGCCGGCGGGTGGGGAGGGCCAATGGGGAGAGGGGTGGGGCAGAAGGGGGCGGGGTTTGGGGGGGGTTCCCTGCTGCTGGCCCCGCGGCGCTGTGGGTCGCTTGGGGTCGCGTGTGGCTCACTGTGGGTCCCTATGGGTCGCCGTGGGTCGCTGTGGGTGGCGGTGGGCGGCCGTGGGTCACTGTGGGTCCCTACGGTGTCTGTGGGTGGCTGTGGGTCGCTGCGGGTCCCTACGGTGTTGGTGGGCGGCTGTGGGTCGCTGTGGGTCCCTACGGTAGCTGTGGGTCACTGTGGGTCGCTGCGGGTCCCTACGGTGTCTGTGGGTCGCTGTGGGTTGCTGTGGGTCCCTACGGTAGCTGTGGGTCGCTGTGGGTCGCTGTGGGTCCCTACGGTGTCTGTGGGTCGCCGTGGGTCGCTGCGGGTCCCTACGGTGTCTGTGGGTCGCCGTGGGTCGTGGTGGGTCCCTACGGTCGCTGTGGGTCGCTGTGGGTCCCTACGGTGTCTGTGGGTCGCTGTGGGTCCCTACGGTGTCTGTGGGTCGCCGTGGGTCGCTGTGGGCCGCTGTGGGTCCCTACGGTGTCTGTGGGTCGCTGTGGGTCGCTGTGGGTCGCTGTGGGTCCCTACGGTGTCTGTGGGTCGCTGTGGGTCCCTACCGTGTCTGTGGGTGTCTGTGGGTCGCCGTGGGTCACTGCGGGTCGCTGTGGGTCCCTACGGTGTCTGTGGGTCGCTGTGGGTCGCTGTGGGTCGCGGTGGCTCCCTACGGTGTCTGTGGGTGCCGGTGGATCGCGGTGGGTCGCCGTGGGTCGCCGTGGGTCCCACGGGTGCCCCCCCAGCTGTCGGGCCTGACGTCCTCCAGCAGCGAGCTCATCCTGGCGCACCTCTTCACGCAGGTCGGGCGGGGGGGGCACTTGGGGGTCCCGTGGGGGGCCACTTGTGGGTCCGGGGGGCGCTTGGGGGTCTGGGGAGGGCCACTTGTGGGTCCTGGGGGTCAGTTTTGGGGGCCCTCAAGGGGCACTTGGGGGGCCTGTGGGGGGCACTTGGGGGGCCCAGAGTCCACCTGGAGGCCCCAAGGGCCACTTGTGGGTCGGGGGGGGCACTTATGGGTCAGGGAGCTCAGTTAAGGGTTGGGGGAGGGTCACTTGTGGGTCACAGGGTGGGGGCGGGGCGGGGGCGGGGCTGTGACATGGGGGCGTGGCAGGGGCGGGGCAGGGGCAGGGCGGGGGCGGGGCTGTGACGCGCGGGCCGCAGGAGGAGCTGGCGGCCGCCCCTCCCCCGGTGCAGCAGGCCCGGCGGCGGCTGGGGGCGGCGCCCAACGCCCCCCTGCTCTGGGCCATGTACAACAGGTACTGGGCAAACTGGGGGCGCTGCGGCGGGGCTGCGGGGCACTGGGACTGCCCTCGGAGCACTGGGATCGAGCTGGGATTGAACTGGGAGGGAACTGGGAGGGGCTGGAATGGAACTGGGGGGACTGGTGGGGACTGGGAGGGGACTGGGAGGGACTGGGAGGGGACTGGGACTGGGCTAGGAGGACTGGGACTGAACTGGGATTGAACCGGGGCGGACTGGGAGGGAACTGGGGGGGCTGGGAGGGGCTGGGAGGGACTGGGATTGGGCTAGGAGGACTGGCATCGAACTGGGATTGAACTGGGATTGAACCGGGGGGGACTGGGAGGGAACTGGGGGGGGACTGGGACTGGGCTAGGAGCACTGGGATTGAACCGGGGGGGGACTGGGATGGAACTGGGGGGACTGGGGGGGGACTGGGGGGGACTGGGGGGGGACTGGCAGGGGACTGCGAGGGGACTGGGGGGGACTGCGAGGGGACTGGGGGGGACTGGGATTGAACTGGGATTGAACCGGGGGGGATTGGGAGGGAACTGGGAGGGACTGGGACTGGGCTAGGAGGACTGGGACTGAACTGGGATTGAACCGGGGGGGACTGGGATCGAACTGGGGGGGCTGGGAGGGACTGGGAGGGGACTGGGGGGGGTCTGGGATGGGATTTGGGGGCACTGGGATCAGACTGGGATGGAGTGGGAGGGTACTGGGGAAACTGGGATCAAACTGGGAGGAATTGGAATTGAACTGGGATGGAGCTGGGGGGGTACCGGGGGGCTGGGAGGGACTGGGAGCAACTGGGATTGAGCTGAGGGGAACTGGAAGGGAACTGGGAGGGACTGGGAGAGAACTGA
>NW_028239059.1:0-46356 GCF_036417535.1 Chlamydotis macqueenii
TGGATGATTTGCCCACCAACACTTCACATCAGCTCAAGCCGGCTGCCCGGAGGAAAAGAGGCTAGGAAAGATCGTAGCAGGCACGGTTGTTGCTGCACGAGAAGTGCCTGCTCCGGAGGCTTCTTGCGA
Source organism: Chlamydotis macqueenii (assembly GCF_036417535.1). NCBI lineage: Eukaryota > Metazoa > Chordata > Aves > Otidiformes > Otididae > Chlamydotis > Chlamydotis macqueenii. The sequence goes on from NW_028239059.1 coordinate 130, forward strand.
GCAGCGCTAAAAAGCACGCGAACATCGCGTTTCTGTGCTTTCCTGAACAGCTTGCGCTGGGACAGTTACAGCCGTGTTTTGCAAGCTGTCCGGGGTTCTGAGGCACTAAAAGTGCGGATGTGTGGCGACTGTGCAAGACGAGAACCGGCTGCTCTGAAAGCCCTTCCTGCTCGTCACGTACGCTTTCTAGCAGCTCTACGGACACACACGCGTCAGCCTCTTCACTGTCCTACACAGCTAGCACGCTGGCAGTTACCGTCAACTTGGAAGCAGCCGCGCAGAAGGCACTCGCCCTGCAACCGGCGAACAGCGCACATTCGCGGCTACACGCGAGCTGGCCGCACTCGGAGCTTTCGCGGCTCTTCTCTCGCTCTTTCCCGCAGAGCTCCGGCGATGCACAACTCGAACCGCGAAAGCCGCAATGAGCTTTGTGCAAGCTGCGCAGAAGAAACAAGGCACTAAACCGGCAAATGTCCAGCTAATCTCCAACGTGAAAAGGCTCAGCAAGGAAAGCTCTTGCTAACAGCCCAGAAGCATTGCGACGCTTCTCTGGATGATTTGCCCACCAACACTTCACATCAGCTCAAGCCGGCTGCCCGGAGGAAAAGAGGCTAGGAAAGATCGTAGCAGGCACGGTTGTTGCTGCACGAGAAGTGCCTGCTCCGGAGGCTTCTTGCGAGCAGCGCTAAAAAGCACGCGAACATCGCGTTTCTGTGCTTTCCTGAACAGCTTGCGCTGGGACAGTTACAGCCGTGTTTTGCAAGCTGTCCGGGGTTCTGAGGCACTAAAAGTGCGGATGTGTGGCGACTGTGCAAGACGAGAACCGGCTGCTCTGAAAGCCCTTCCTGCTCGTCACGTACGCTTTCTAGCAGCTCTACGGACACACACGCGTCAGCCTCTTCACTGTCCTACACAGCTAGCACGCTGGCAGTTACCGTCAACTTGGAAGCAGCCGCGCAGAAGGCAGTCGCCCTGCAACCGGCGAACAGCGCACATTCGCGGCTACACGCGAGCTGGCCGCACTCGGAGCTTTCGCGGCTCTTCTCTCGCTCTTTCCCGCAGAGCTCCGGCGATGCACAACTCGAACCGCGAAAGCCGCAATGAGCTTTGTGCAAGCTGCGCAGAAGAAACAAGGCACTAAACCGGCAAATGTCCAGCTAATCTCCAACGTGAAAAGGGTCAGCAAGGAAAGCTCTTGCTAACAGCCCAGAAGCATTGCGACGCTTCTCTGGATGATTTGCCCACCAACACTTCACATCAGCTCAAGCCGGCTGCCCGGAGGAAAAGAGGCTAGGAAAGATCGTAGCAGGCACGGTTGTTGCTGCACGAGAAGTGCCTGCTCCGGAGGCTTCTTGCGAGCAGCGCTAAAAAGCACGCGAACATCGCGTTTCTGTGCTTTCCTGAACAGCTTGCGCTGGGACAGTTACAGCCGTGTTTTGCAAGCTGTCCGGGGTTCTGAGGCACTAAAAGTGCGGATGTGTGGCGACTGTGCAAGACGAGAACCGGCTGCTCTGAAAGCCCTTCCTGCTCGTCACGTACGCTTTCTAGCAGCTCTACGGACACACACGCGTCAGCCTCTTCACTGTCCTACACAGCTAGCACGCTGGCAGTTACCGTCAACTTGGAAGCAGCCGCGCAGAAGGCACTCGCCCTGCAACCGGCGAACAGCGCACATTCGCGGCTACACGCGAGCTGGCCGCACTCGGAGCTTTCGCGGCTCTTCTCTCGCTCTTTCCCGCAGAGCTCCGGCGATGCACAACTCGAACCGCGAAAGCCGCAATGAGCTTTGTGCAAGCTGCGCAGAAGAAACAAGGCACTAAACCGGCAAATGTCCAGCTAATCTCCAACGTGAAAAGGGTCAGCAAGGAAAGCTCTTGCTAACAGCCCAGAAGCATTGCGACGCTTCTCTGGATGATTTGCCCACCAACACTTCACATCAGCTCAAGCCGGCTGCCCGGAGGAAAAGAGGCTAGGAAAGATCGTAGCAGGCACGGTTGTTGCTGCACGAGAAGTGCCTGCTCCGGAGGCTTCTTGCGAGCAGCGCTAAAAAGCACGCGAACATCGCGTTTCTGTGCTTTCCTGAACAGCTTGCGCTGGGACAGTTACAGCCGTGTTTTGCAAGCTGTCCGGGGTTCTGAGGCACTAAAAGTGCGGATGTGTGGCGACTGTGCAAGACGAGAACCGGCTGCTCTGAAAGCCCTTCCTGCTCGTCACGTACGCTTTCTAGCAGCTCTACGGACACACACGCGTCAGCCTCTTCACTGTCCTACACAGCTAGCACGCTGGCAGTTACCGTCAACTTGGAAGCAGCCGCGCAGAAGGCACTCGCCCTGCAACCGGCGAACAGCGCACATTCGCGGCTACACGCGAGCTGGCCGCACTCGGAGCTTTCGCGGCTCTTCTCTCGCTCTTTCCCGCAGAGCTCCGGCGATGCACAACTCGAACCGCGAAAGCCGCAATGAGCTTTGTGCAAGCTGCGCAGAAGAAACAAGGCACTAAACCGGCAAATGTCCAGCTAATCTCCAACGTGAAAAGGCTCAGCAAGGAAAGCTCTTGCTAACAGCCCAGAAGCATTGCGACGCTTCTCTGGATGATTTGCCCACCAACACTTCACATCAGCTCAAGCCGGCTGCCCGGAGGAAAAGAGGCTAGGAAAGATCGTAGCAGGCACGGTTGTTGCTGCACGAGAAGTGCCTGCTCCGGAGGCTTCTTGCGAGCAGCGCTAAAAAGCACGCGAACATCGCGTTTCTGTGCTTTCCTGAACAGCTTGCGCTGGGACAGTTACAGCCGTGTTTTGCAAGCTGTCCGGGGTTCTGAGGCACTAAAAGTGCGGATGTGTGGCGACTGTGCAAGACGAGAACCGGCTGCTCTGAAAGCCCTTCCTGCTCGTCACGTACGCTTTCTAGCAGCTCTACGGACACACACGCGTCAGCCTCTTCACTGTCCTACACAGCTAGCACGCTGGCAGTTACCGTCAACTTGGAAGCAGCCGCGCAGAAGGCAGTCGCCCTGCAACCGGCGAACAGCGCACATTCGCGGCTACACGCGAGCTGGCCGCACTCGGAGCTTTCGCGGCTCTTCTCTCGCTCTTTCCCGCAGAGCTCCGGCGATGCACAACTCGAACCGCGAAAGCCGCAATGAGCTTTGTGCAAGCTGCGCAGAAGAAACAAGGCACTAAACCGGCAAATGTCCAGCTAATCTCCAACGTGAAAAGGGTCAGCAAGGAAAGCTCTTGCTAACAGCCCAGAAGCATTGCGACGCTTCTCTGGATGATTTGCCCACCAACACTTCACATCAGCTCAAGCCGGCTGCCCGGAGGAAAAGAGGCTAGGAAAGATCGTAGCAGGCACGGTTGTTGCTGCACGAGAAGTGCCTGCTCCGGAGGCTTCTTGCGAGCAGCGCTAAAAAGCACGCGAACATCGCGTTTCTGTGCTTTCCTGAACAGCTTGCGCTGGGACAGTTACAGCCGTGTTTTGCAAGCTGTCCGGGGTTCTGAGGCACTAAAGTGCGGATGTGTGGCGACTGTGCAAGACGAGAACCGGCTGCTCTGAAAGCCCTTCCTGCTCGTCACGTACGCTTTCTAGCAGCTCTACGGACACACACGCGTCAGCCTCTTCACTGTCCTACACAGCTAGCACGCTGGCAGTTACCGTCAACTTGGAAGCAGCCGCGCAGAAGGCACTCGCCCTGCAACCGGCGAACAGCGCACATTCGCGGCTACACGCGAGCTGGCCGCACTCGGAGCTTTCGCGGCTCTTCTCTCGCTCTTTCCCGCAGAGCTCCGGCGATGCACAACTCGAACCGCGAAAGCCGCAATGAGCTTTGTGCAAGCTGCGCAGAAGAAACAAGGCACTAAACCGGCAAATGTCCAGCTAATCTCCAACGTGAAAAGGGTCAGCAAGGAAAGCTCTTGCTAACAGCCCAGAAGCATTGCGACGCTTCTCTGGATGATTTGCCCACCAACACTTCACATCAGCTCAAGCCGGCTGCCCGGAGGAAAAGAGGCTAGGAAAGATCGTAGCAGGCACGGTTGTTGCTGCACGAGAAGTGCCTGCTCCGGAGGCTTCTTGCGAGCAGCGCTAAAAAGCACGCGAACATCGCGTTTCTGTGCTTTCCTGAACAGCTTGCGCTGGGACAGTTACAGCCGTGTTTTGCAAGCTGTCCGGGGTTCTGAGGCACTAAAAGTGCGGATGTGTGGCGACTGTGCAAGACGAGAACCGGCTGCTCTGAAAGCCCTTCCTGCTCGTCACGTACGCTTTCTAGCAGCTCTACGGACACACACGCGTCAGCCTCTTCACTGTCCTACACAGCTAGCACGCTGGCAGTTACCGTCAACTTGGAAGCAGCCGCGCAGAAGGCACTCGCCCTGCAACCGGCGAACAGCGCACATTCGCGGCTACACGCGAGCTGGCCGCACTCGGAGCTTTCGCGGCTCTTCTCTCGCTCTTTCCCGCAGAGCTCCGGCGATGCACAACTCGAACCGCGAAAGCCGCAATGAGCTTTGTGCAAGCTGCGCAGAAGAAACAAGGCACTAAACCGGCAAATGTCCAGCTAATCTCCAACGTGAAAAGGGTCAGCAAGGAAAGCTCTTGCTAACAGCCCAGAAGCATTGCGACGCTTCTCTGGATGATTTGCCCACCAACACTTCACATCAGCTCAAGCCGGCTGCCCGGAGGAAAAGAGGCTAGGAAAGATCGTAGCAGGCACGGTTGTTGCTGCACGAGAAGTGCCTGCTCCGGAGGCTTCTTGCGAGCAGCGCTAAAAAGCACGCGAACATCGCGTTTCTGTGCTTTCCTGAACAGCTTGCGCTGGGACAGTTACAGCCGTGTTTTGCAAGCTGTCCGGGGTTCTGAGGCACTAAAAGTGCGGATGTGTGGCGACTGTGCAAGACGAGAACCGGCTGCTCTGAAAGCCCTTCTGCTCGTCACGTACGCTTTCTAGCAGCTCTACGGACACACACGCGTCAGCCTCTTCACTGTCCTACACAGCTAGCACGCTGGCAGTTACCGTCAACTTGGAAGCAGCCGCGCAGAAGGCAGTCGCCCTGCAACCGGCGAACAGCGCACATTCGCGGCTACACGCGAGCTGGCCGCACTCGGAGCTTTCGCGGCTCTTCTCTCGCTCTTTCCCGCAGAGCTCCGGCGATGCACAACTCGAACCGCGAAAGCCGCAATGAGCTTTGTGCAAGCTGCGCAGAAGAAACAAGGCACTAAACCGGCAAATGTCCAGCTAATCTCCAACGTGAAAAGGCTCAGCAAGGAAAGCTCTTGCTAACAGCCCAGAAGCATTGCGACGCTTCTCTGGATGATTTGCCCACCAACACTTCACATCAGCTCAAGCCGGCTGCCCGGAGGAAAAGAGGCTAGGAAAGATCGTAGCAGGCACGGTTGTTGCTGCACGAGAAGTGCCTGCTCCGGAGGCTTCTTGCGAGCAGCGCTAAAAAGCACGCGAACATCGCGTTTCTGTGCTTTCCTGAACAGCTTGCGCTGGGACAGTTACAGCCGTGTTTTGCAAGCTGTCCGGGGTTCTGAGGCACTAAAAGTGCGGATGTGTGGCGACTGTGCAAGACGAGAACCGGCTGCTCTGAAAGCCCTTCCTGCTCGTCACGTACGCTTTCTAGCAGCTCTACGGACACACACGCGTCAGCCTCTTCACTGTCCTACACAGCTAGCACGCTGGCAGTTACCGTCAACTTGGAAGCAGCCGCGCAGAAGGCAGTCGCCCTGCAACCGGCGAACAGCGCACATTCGCGGCTACACGCGAGCTGGCCGCACTCGGAGCTTTCGCGGCTCTTCTCTCGCTCTTTCCCGCAGAGCTCCGGCGATGCACAACTCGAACCGCGAAAGCCGCAATGAGCTTTGTGCAAGCTGCGCAGAAGAAACAAGGCACTAAACCGGCAAATGTCCAGCTAATCTCCAACGTGAAAAGGCTCAGCAAGGAAAGCTCTTGCTAACAGCCCAGAAGCATTGCGACGCTTCTCTGGATGATTTGCCCACCAACACTTCACATCAGCTCAAGCCGGCTGCCCGGAGGAAAAGAGGCTAGGAAAGATCGTAGCAGGCACGGTTGTTGCTGCACGAGAAGTGCCTGCTCCGGAGGCTTCTTGCGAGCAGCGCTAAAAAGCACGCGAACATCGCGTTTCTGTGCTTTCCTGAACAGCTTGCGCTGGGACAGTTACAGCCGTGTTTTGCAAGCTGTCCGGGGTTCTGAGGCACTAAAAGTGCGGATGTGTGGCGACTGTGCAAGACGAGAACCGGCTGCTCTGAAAGCCCTTCCTGCTCGTCACGTACGCTTTCTAGCAGCTCTACGGACACACACGCGTCAGCCTCTTCACTGTCCTACACAGCTAGCACGCTGGCAGTTACCGTCAACTTGGAAGCAGCCGCGCAGAAGGCACTCGCCCTGCAACCGGCGAACAGCGCACATTCGCGGCTACACGCGAGCTGGCCGCACTCGGAGCTTTCGCGGCTCTTCTCTCGCTCTTTCCCGCAGAGCTCCGGCGATGCACAACTCGAACCGCGAAAGCCGCAATGAGCTTTGTGCAAGCTGCGCAGAAGAAACAAGGCACTAAACCGGCAAATGTCCAGCTAATCTCCAACGTGAAAAGGGTCAGCAAGGAAAGCTCTTGCTAACAGCCCAGAAGCATTGCGACGCTTCTCTGGATGATTTGCCCACCAACACTTCACATCAGCTCAAGCCGGCTGCCCGGAGGAAAAGAGGCTAGGAAAGATCGTAGCAGGCACGGTTGTTGCTGCACGAGAAGTGCCTGCTCCGGAGGCTTCTTGCGAGCAGCGCTAAAAAGCACGCGAACATCGCGTTTCTGTGCTTTCCTGAACAGCTTGCGCTGGGACAGTTACAGCCGTGTTTTGCAAGCTGTCCGGGGTTCTGAGGCACTAAAAGTGCGGATGTGTGGCGACTGTGCAAGACGAGAACCGGCTGCTCTGAAAGCCCTTCCTGCTCGTCACGTACGCTTTCTAGCAGCTCTACGGACACACACGCGTCAGCCTCTTCACTGTCCTACACAGCTAGCACGCTGGCAGTTACCGTCAACTTGGAAGCAGCCGCGCAGAAGGCAGTCGCCCTGCAACCGGCGAACAGCGCACATTCGCGGCTACACGCGAGCTGGCCGCACTCGGAGCTTTCGCGGCTCTTCTCTCGCTCTTTCCCGCAGAGCTCCGGCGATGCACAACTCGAACCGCGAAAGCCGCAATGAGCTTTGTGCAAGCTGCGCAGAAGAAACAAGGCACTAAACCGGCAAATGTCCAGCTAATCTCCAACGTGAAAAGGGTCAGCAAGGAAAGCTCTTGCTAACAGCCCAGAAGCATTGCGACGCTTCTCTGGATGATTTGCCCACCAACACTTCACATCAGCTCAAGCCGGCTGCCCGGAGGAAAAGAGGCTAGGAAAGATCGTAGCAGGCACGGTTGTTGCTGCACGAGAAGTGCCTGCTCCGGAGGCTTCTTGCGAGCAGCGCTAAAAAGCACGCGAACATCGCGTTTCTGTGCTTTCCTGAACAGCTTGCGCTGGGACAGTTACAGCCGTGTTTTGCAAGCTGTCCGGGGTTCTGAGGCACTAAAAGTGCGGATGTGTGGCGACTGTGCAAGACGAGAACCGGCTGCTCTGAAAGCCCTTCCTGCTCGTCACGTACGCTTTCTAGCAGCTCTACGGACACACACGCGTCAGCCTCTTCACTGTCCTACACAGCTAGCACGCTGGCAGTTACCGTCAACTTGGAAGCAGCCGCGCAGAAGGCACTCGCCCTGCAACCGGCGAACAGCGCACATTCGCGGCTACACGCGAGCTGGCCGCACTCGGAGCTTTCGCGGCTCTTCTCTCGCTCTTTCCCGCAGAGCTCCGGCGATGCACAACTCGAACCGCGAAAGCCGCAATGAGCTTTGTGCAAGCTGCGCAGAAGAAACAAGGCACTAAACCGGCAAATGTCCAGCTAATCTCCAACGTGAAAAGGGTCAGCAAGGAAAGCTCTTGCTAACAGCCCAGAAGCATTGCGACGCTTCTCTGGATGATTTGCCCACCAACACTTCACATCAGCTCAAGCCGGCTGCCCGGAGGAAAAGAGGCTAGGAAAGATCGTAGCAGGCACGGTTGTTGCTGCACGAGAAGTGCCTGCTCCGGAGGCTTCTTGCGAGCAGCGCTAAAAAGCACGCGAACATCGCGTTTCTGTGCTTTCCTGAACAGCTTGCGCTGGGACAGTTACAGCCGTGTTTTGCAAGCTGTCCGGGGTTCTGAGGCACTAAAAGTGCGGATGTGTGGCGACTGTGCAAGACGAGAACCGGCTGCTCTGAAAGCCCTTCCTGCTCGTCACGTACGCTTTCTAGCAGCTCTACGGACACACACGCGTCAGCCTCTTCACTGTCCTACACAGCTAGCACGCTGGCAGTTACCGTCAACTTGGAAGCAGCCGCGCAGAAGGCACTCGCCCTGCAACCGGCGAACAGCGCACATTCGCGGCTACACGCGAGCTGGCCGCACTCGGAGCTTTCGCGGCTCTTCTCTCGCTCTTTCCCGCAGAGCTCCGGCGATGCACAACTCGAACCGCGAAAGCCGCAATGAGCTTTGTGCAAGCTGCGCAGAAGAAACAAGGCACTAAACCGGCAAATGTCCAGCTAATCTCCAACGTGAAAAGGGTCAGCAAGGAAAGCTCTTGCTAACAGCCCAGAAGCATTGCGACGCTTCTCTGGATGATTTGCCCACCAACACTTCACATCAGCTCAAGCCGGCTGCCCGGAGGAAAAGAGGCTAGGAAAGATCGTAGCAGGCACGGTTGTTGCTGCACGAGAAGTGCCTGCTCCGGAGGCTTCTTGCGAGCAGCGCTAAAAAGCACGCGAACATCGCGTTTCTGTGCTTTCCTGAACAGCTTGCGCTGGGACAGTTACAGCCGTGTTTTGCAAGCTGTCCGGGGTTCTGAGGCACTAAAAGTGCGGATGTGTGGCGACTGTGCAAGACGAGAACCGGCTGCTCTGAAAGCCCTTCCTGCTCGTCACGTACGCTTTCTAGCAGCTCTACGGACACACACGCGTCAGCCTCTTCACTGTCCTACACAGCTAGCACGCTGGCAGTTACCGTCAACTTGGAAGCAGCCGCGCAGAAGGCAGTCGCCCTGCAACCGGCGAACAGCGCACATTCGCGGCTACACGCGAGCTGGCCGCACTCGGAGCTTTCGCGGCTCTTCTCTCGCTCTTTCCCGCAGAGCTCCGGCGATGCACAACTCGAACCGCGAAAGCCGCAATGAGCTTTGTGCAAGCTGCGCAGAAGAAACAAGGCACTAAACCGGCAAATGTCCAGCTAATCTCCAACGTGAAAAGGCTCAGCAAGGAAAGCTCTTGCTAACAGCCCAGAAGCATTGCGACGCTTCTCTGGATGATTTGCCCACCAACACTTCACATCAGCTCAAGCCGGCTGCCCGGAGGAAAAGAGGCTAGGAAAGATCGTAGCAGGCACGGTTGTTGCTGCACGAGAAGTGCCTGCTCCGGAGGCTTCTTGCGAGCAGCGCTAAAAAGCACGCGAACATCGCGTTTCTGTGCTTTCCTGAACAGCTTGCGCTGGGACAGTTACAGCCGTGTTTTGCAAGCTGTCCGGGGTTCTGAGGCACTAAAAGTGCGGATGTGTGGCGACTGTGCAAGACGAGAACCGGCTGCTCTGAAAGCCCTTCCTGCTCGTCACGTACGCTTTCTAGCAGCTCTACGGACACACACGCGTCAGCCTCTTCACTGTCCTACACAGCTAGCACGCTGGCAGTTACCGTCAACTTGGAAGCAGCCGCGCAGAAGGCAGTCGCCCTGCAACCGGCGAACAGCGCACATTCGCGGCTACACGCGAGCTGGCCGCACTCGGAGCTTTCGCGGCTCTTCTCTCGCTCTTTCCCGCAGAGCTCCGGCGATGCACAACTCGAACCGCGAAAGCCGCAATGAGCTTTGTGCAAGCTGCGCAGAAGAAACAAGGCACTAAACCGGCAAATGTCCAGCTAATCTCCAACGTGAAAAGGCTCAGCAAGGAAAGCTCTTGCTAACAGCCCAGAAGCATTGCGACGCTTCTCTGGATGATTTGCCCACCAACACTTCACATCAGCTCAAGCCGGCTGCCCGGAGGAAAAGAGGCTAGGAAAGATCGTAGCAGGCACGGTTGTTGCTGCACGAGAAGTGCCTGCTCCGGAGGCTTCTTGCGAGCAGCGCTAAAAAGCACGCGAACATCGCGTTTCTGTGCTTTCCTGAACAGCTTGCGCTGGGACAGTTACAGCCGTGTTTTGCAAGCTGTCCGGGGTTCTGAGGCACTAAAAGTGCGGATGTGTGGCGACTGTGCAAGACGAGAACCGGCTGCTCTGAAAGCCCTTCCTGCTCGTCACGTACGCTTTCTAGCAGCTCTACGGACACACACGCGTCAGCCTCTTCACTGTCCTACACAGCTAGCACGCTGGCAGTTACCGTCAACTTGGAAGCAGCCGCGCAGAAGGCACTCGCCCTGCAACCGGCGAACAGCGCACATTCGCGGCTACACGCGAGCTGGCCGCACTCGGAGCTTTCGCGGCTCTTCTCTCGCTCTTTCCCGCAGAGCTCCGGCGATGCACAACTCGAACCGCGAAAGCCGCAATGAGCTTTGTGCAAGCTGCGCAGAAGAAACAAGGCACTAAACCGGCAAATGTCCAGCTAATCTCCAACGTGAAAAGGGTCAGCAAGGAAAGCTCTTGCTAACAGCCCAGAAGCATTGCGACGCTTCTCTGGATGATTTGCCCACCAACACTTCACATCAGCTCAAGCCGGCTGCCCGGAGGAAAAGAGGCTAGGAAAGATCGTAGCAGGCACGGTTGTTGCTGCACGAGAAGTGCCTGCTCCGGAGGCTTCTTGCGAGCAGCGCTAAAAAGCACGCGAACATCGCGTTTCTGTGCTTTCCTGAACAGCTTGCGCTGGGACAGTTACAGCCGTGTTTTGCAAGCTGTCCGGGGTTCTGAGGCACTAAAAGTGCGGATGTGTGGCGACTGTGCAAGACGAGAACCGGCTGCTCTGAAAGCCCTTCCTGCTCGTCACGTACGCTTTCTAGCAGCTCTACGGACACACACGCGTCAGCCTCTTCACTGTCCTACACAGCTAGCACGCTGGCAGTTACCGTCAACTTGGAAGCAGCCGCGCAGAAGGCAGTCGCCCTGCAACCGGCGAACAGCGCACATTCGCGGCTACACGCGAGCTGGCCGCACTCGGAGCTTTCGCGGCTCTTCTCTCGCTCTTTCCCGCAGAGCTCCGGCGATGCACAACTCGAACCGCGAAAGCCGCAATGAGCTTTGTGCAAGCTGCGCAGAAGAAACAAGGCACTAAACCGGCAAATGTCCAGCTAATCTCCAACGTGAAAAGGGTCAGCAAGGAAAGCTCTTGCTAACAGCCCAGAAGCATTGCGACGCTTCTCTGGATGATTTGCCCACCAACACTTCACATCAGCTCAAGCCGGCTGCCCGGAGGAAAAGAGGCTAGGAAAGATCGTAGCAGGCACGGTTGTTGCTGCACGAGAAGTGCCTGCTCCGGAGGCTTCTTGCGAGCAGCGCTAAAAAGCACGCGAACATCGCGTTTCTGTGCTTTCCTGAACAGCTTGCGCTGGGACAGTTACAGCCGTGTTTTGCAAGCTGTCCGGGGTTCTGAGGCACTAAAAGTGCGGATGTGTGGCGACTGTGCAAGACGAGAACCGGCTGCTCTGAAAGCCCTTCCTGCTCGTCACGTACGCTTTCTAGCAGCTCTACGGACACACACGCGTCAGCCTCTTCACTGTCCTACACAGCTAGCACGCTGGCAGTTACCGTCAACTTGGAAGCAGCCGCGCAGAAGGCACTCGCCCTGCAACCGGCGAACAGCGCACATTCGCGGCTACACGCGAGCTGGCCGCACTCGGAGCTTTCGCGGCTCTTCTCTCGCTCTTTCCCGCAGAGCTCCGGCGATGCACAACTCGAACCGCGAAAGCCGCAATGAGCTTTGTGCAAGCTGCGCAGAAGAAACAAGGCACTAAACCGGCAAATGTCCAGCTAATCTCCAACGTGAAAAGGCTCAGCAAGGAAAGCTCTTGCTAACAGCCCAGAAGCATTGCGACGCTTCTCTGGATGATTTGCCCACCAACACTTCACATCAGCTCAAGCCGGCTGCCCGGAGGAAAAGAGGCTAGGAAAGATCGTAGCAGGCACGGTTGTTGCTGCACGAGAAGTGCCTGCTCCGGAGGCTTCTTGCGAGCAGCGCTAAAAAGCACGCGAACATCGCGTTTCTGTGCTTTCCTGAACAGCTTGCGCTGGGACAGTTACAGCCGTGTTTTGCAAGCTGTCCGGGGTTCTGAGGCACTAAAAGTGCGGATGTGTGGCGACTGTGCAAGACGAGAACCGGCTGCTCTGAAAGCCCTTCCTGCTCGTCACGTACGCTTTCTAGCAGCTCTACGGACACACACGCGTCAGCCTCTTCACTGTCCTACACAGCTAGCACGCTGGCAGTTACCGTCAACTTGGAAGCAGCCGCGCAGAAGGCACTCGCCCTGCAACCGGCGAACAGCGCACATTCGCGGCTACACGCGAGCTGGCCGCACTCGGAGCTTTCGCGGCTCTTCTCTCGCTCTTTCCCGCAGAGCTCCGGCGATGCACAACTCGAACCGCGAAAGCCGCAATGAGCTTTGTGCAAGCTGCGCAGAAGAAACAAGGCACTAAACCGGCAAATGTCCAGCTAATCTCCAACGTGAAAAGGGTCAGCAAGGAAAGCTCTTGCTAACAGCCCAGAAGCATTGCGACGCTTCTCTGGATGATTTGCCCACCAACACTTCACATCAGCTCAAGCCGGCTGCCCGGAGGAAAAGAGGCTAGGAAAGATCGTAGCAGGCACGGTTGTTGCTGCACGAGAAGTGCCTGCTCCGGAGGCTTCTTGCGAGCAGCGCTAAAAAGCACGCGAACATCGCGTTTCTGTGCTTTCCTGAACAGCTTGCGCTGGGACAGTTACAGCCGTGTTTTGCAAGCTGTCCGGGGTTCTGAGGCACTAAAAGTGCGGATGTGTGGCGACTGTGCAAGACGAGAACCGGCTGCTCTGAAAGCCCTTCCTGCTCGTCACGTACGCTTTCTAGCAGCTCTACGGACACACACGCGTCAGCCTCTTCACTGTCCTACACAGCTAGCACGCTGGCAGTTACCGTCAACTTGGAAGCAGCCGCGCAGAAGGCAGTCGCCCTGCAACCGGCGAACAGCGCACATTCGCGGCTACACGCGAGCTGGCCGCACTCGGAGCTTTCGCGGCTCTTCTCTCGCTCTTTCCCGCAGAGCTCCGGCGATGCACAACTCGAACCGCGAAAGCCGCAATGAGCTTTGTGCAAGCTGCGCAGAAGAAACAAGGCACTAAACCGGCAAATGTCCAGCTAATCTCCAACGTGAAAAGGCTCAGCAAGGAAAGCTCTTGCTAACAGCCCAGAAGCATTGCGACGCTTCTCTGGATGATTTGCCCACCAACACTTCACATCAGCTCAAGCCGGCTGCCCGGAGGAAAAGAGGCTAGGAAAGATCGTAGCAGGCACGGTTGTTGCTGCACGAGAAGTGCCTGCTCCGGAGGCTTCTTGCGAGCAGCGCTAAAAAGCACGCGAACATCGCGTTTCTGTGCTTTCCTGAACAGCTTGCGCTGGGACAGTTACAGCCGTGTTTTGCAAGCTGTCCGGGGTTCTGAGGCACTAAAAGTGCGGATGTGTGGCGACTGTGCAAGACGAGAACCGGCTGCTCTGAAAGCCCTTCCTGCTCGTCACGTACGCTTTCTAGCAGCTCTACGGACACACACGCGTCAGCCTCTTCACTGTCCTACACAGCTAGCACGCTGGCAGTTACCGTCAACTTGGAAGCAGCCGCGCAGAAGGCAGTCGCCCTGCAACCGGCGAACAGCGCACATTCGCGGCTACACGCGAGCTGGCCGCACTCGGAGCTTTCGCGGCTCTTCTCTCGCTCTTTCCCGCAGAGCTCCGGCGATGCACAACTCGAACCGCGAAAGCCGCAATGAGCTTTGTGCAAGCTGCGCAGAAGAAACAAGGCACTAAACCGGCAAATGTCCAGCTAATCTCCAACGTGAAAAGGCTCAGCAAGGAAAGCTCTTGCTAACAGCCCAGAAGCATTGCGACGCTTCTCTGGATGATTTGCCCACCAACACTTCACATCAGCTCAAGCCGGCTGCCCGGAGGAAAAGAGGCTAGGAAAGATCGTAGCAGGCACGGTTGTTGCTGCACGAGAAGTGCCTGCTCCGGAGGCTTCTTGCGAGCAGCGCTAAAAAGCACGCGAACATCGCGTTTCTGTGCTTTCCTGAACAGCTTGCGCTGGGACAGTTACAGCCGTGTTTTGCAAGCTGTCCGGGGTTCTGAGGCACTAAAAGTGCGGATGTGTGGCGACTGTGCAAGACGAGAACCGGCTGCTCTGAAAGCCCTTCCTGCTCGTCACGTACGCTTTCTAGCAGCTCTACGGACACACACGCGTCAGCCTCTTCACTGTCCTACACAGCTAGCACGCTGGCAGTTACCGTCAACTTGGAAGCAGCCGCGCAGAAGGCACTCGCCCTGCAACCGGCGAACAGCGCACATTCGCGGCTACACGCGAGCTGGCCGCACTCGGAGCTTTCGCGGCTCTTCTCTCGCTCTTTCCCGCAGAGCTCCGGCGATGCACAACTCGAACCGCGAAAGCCGCAATGAGCTTTGTGCAAGCTGCGCAGAAGAAACAAGGCACTAAACCGGCAAATGTCCAGCTAATCTCCAACGTGAAAAGGCTCAGCAAGGAAAGCTCTTGCTAACAGCCCAGAAGCATTGCGACGCTTCTCTGGATGATTTGCCCACCAACACTTCACATCAGCTCAAGCCGGCTGCCCGGAGGAAAAGAGGCTAGGAAAGATCGTAGCAGGCACGGTTGTTGCTGCACGAGAAGTGCCTGCTCCGGAGGCTTCTTGCGAGCAGCGCTAAAAAGCACGCGAACATCGCGTTTCTGTGCTTTCCTGAACAGCTTGCGCTGGGACAGTTACAGCCGTGTTTTGCAAGCTGTCCGGGGTTCTGAGGCACTAAAAGTGCGGATGTGTGGCGACTGTGCAAGACGAGAACCGGCTGCTCTGAAAGCCCTTCCTGCTCGTCACGTACGCTTTCTAGCAGCTCTACGGACACACACGCGTCAGCCTCTTCACTGTCCTACACAGCTAGCACGCTGGCAGTTACCGTCAACTTGGAAGCAGCCGCGCAGAAGGCACTCGCCCTGCAACCGGCGAACAGCGCACATTCGCGGCTACACGCGAGCTGGCCGCACTCGGAGCTTTCGCGGCTCTTCTCTCGCTCTTTCCCGCAGAGCTCCGGCGATGCACAACTCGAACCGCGAAAGCCGCAATGAGCTTTGTGCAAGCTGCGCAGAAGAAACAAGGCACTAAACCGGCAAATGTCCAGCTAATCTCCAACGTGAAAAGGGTCAGCAAGGAAAGCTCTTGCTAACAGCCCAGAAGCATTGCGACGCTTCTCTGGATGATTTGCCCACCAACACTTCACATCAGCTCAAGCCGGCTGCCCGGAGGAAAAGAGGCTAGGAAAGATCGTAGCAGGCACGGTTGTTGCTGCACGAGAAGTGCCTGCTCCGGAGGCTTCTTGCGAGCAGCGCTAAAAAGCACGCGAACATCGCGTTTCTGTGCTTTCCTGAACAGCTTGCGCTGGGACAGTTACAGCCGTGTTTTGCAAGCTGTCCGGGGTTCTGAGGCACTAAAAGTGCGGATGTGTGGCGACTGTGCAAGACGAGAACCGGCTGCTCTGAAAGCCCTTCCTGCTCGTCACGTACGCTTTCTAGCAGCTCTACGGACACACACGCGTCAGCCTCTTCACTGTCCTACACAGCTAGCACGCTGGCAGTTACCGTCAACTTGGAAGCAGCCGCGCAGAAGGCACTCGCCCTGCAACCGGCGAACAGCGCACATTCGCGGCTACACGCGAGCTGGCCGCACTCGGAGCTTTCGCGGCTCTTCTCTCGCTCTTTCCCGCAGAGCTCCGGCGATGCACAACTCGAACCGCGAAAGCCGCAATGAGCTTTGTGCAAGCTGCGCAGAAGAAACAAGGCACTAAACCGGCAAATGTCCAGCTAATCTCCAACGTGAAAAGGGTCAGCAAGGAAAGCTCTTGCTAACAGCCCAGAAGCATTGCGACGCTTCTCTGGATGATTTGCCCACCAACACTTCACATCAGCTCAAGCCGGCTGCCCGGAGGAAAAGAGGCTAGGAAAGATCGTAGCAGGCACGGTTGTTGCTGCACGAGAAGTGCCTGCTCCGGAGGCTTCTTGCGAGCAGCGCTAAAAAGCACGCGAACATCGCGTTTCTGTGCTTTCCTGAACAGCTTGCGCTGGGACAGTTACAGCCGTGTTTTGCAAGCTGTCCGGGGTTCTGAGGCACTAAAAGTGCGGATGTGTGGCGACTGTGCAAGACGAGAACCGGCTGCTCTGAAAGCCCTTCCTGCTCGTCACGTACGCTTTCTAGCAGCTCTACGGACACACACGCGTCAGCCTCTTCACTGTCCTACACAGCTAGCACGCTGGCAGTTACCGTCAACTTGGAAGCAGCCGCGCAGAAGGCACTCGCCCTGCAACCGGCGAACAGCGCACATTCGCGGCTACACGCGAGCTGGCCGCACTCGGAGCTTTCGCGGCTCTTCTCTCGCTCTTTCCCGCAGAGCTCCGGCGATGCACAACTCGAACCGCGAAAGCCGCAATGAGCTTTGTGCAAGCTGCGCAGAAGAAACAAGGCACTAAACCGGCAAATGTCCAGCTAATCTCCAACGTGAAAAGGGTCAGCAAGGAAAGCTCTTGCTAACAGCCCAGAAGCATTGCGACGCTTCTCTGGATGATTTGCCCACCAACACTTCACATCAGCTCAAGCCGGCTGCCCGGAGGAAAAGAGGCTAGGAAAGATCGTAGCAGGCACGGTTGTTGCTGCACGAGAAGTGCCTGCTCCGGAGGCTTCTTGCGAGCAGCGCTAAAAAGCACGCGAACATCGCGTTTCTGTGCTTTCCTGAACAGCTTGCGCTGGGACAGTTACAGCCGTGTTTTGCAAGCTGTCCGGGGTTCTGAGGCACTAAAAGTGCGGATGTGTGGCGACTGTGCAAGACGAGAACCGGCTGCTCTGAAAGCCCTTCCTGCTCGTCACGTACGCTTTCTAGCAGCTCTACGGACACACACGCGTCAGCCTCTTCACTGTCCTACACAGCTAGCACGCTGGCACTTACCGTCAACTTGGAAGCAGCCGCGCAGAAGGCAGTCGCCCTGCAACCGGCGAACAGCGCACATTCGCGGCTACACGCGAGCTGGCCGCACTCGGAGCTTTCGCGGCTCTTCTCTCGCTCTTTCCCGCAGAGCTCCGGCGATGCACAACTCGAACCGCGAAAGCCGCAATGAGCTTTGTGCAAGCTGCGCAGAAGAAACAAGGCACTAAACCGGCAAATGTCCAGCTAATCTCCAACGTGAAAAGGCTCAGCAAGGAAAGCTCTTGCTAACAGCCCAGAAGCATTGCGACGCTTCTCTGGATGATTTGCCCACCAACACTTCACATCAGCTCAAGCCGGCTGCCCGGAGGAAAAGAGGCTAGGAAAGATCGTAGCAGGCACGGTTGTTGCTGCACGAGAAGTGCCTGCTCCGGAGGCTTCTTGCGAGCAGCGCTAAAAAGCACGCGAACATCGCGTTTCTGTGCTTTCCTGAACAGCTTGCGCTGGGACAGTTACAGCCGTGTTTTGCAAGCTGTCCGGGGTTCTGAGGCACTAAAAGTGCGGATGTGTGGCGACTGTGCAAGACGAGAACCGGCTGCTCTGAAAGCCCTTCCTGCTCGTCACGTACGCTTTCTAGCAGCTCTACGGACACACACGCGTCAGCCTCTTCACTGTCCTACACAGCTAGCACGCTGGCAGTTACCGTCAACTTGGAAGCAGCCGCGCAGAAGGCAGTCGCCCTGCAACCGGCGAACAGCGCACATTCGCGGCTACACGCGAGCTGGCCGCACTCGGAGCTTTCGCGGCTCTTCTCTCGCTCTTTCCCGCAGAGCTCCGGCGATGCACAACTCGAACCGCGAAAGCCGCAATGAGCTTTGTGCAAGCTGCGCAGAAGAAACAAGGCACTAAACCGGCAAATGTCCAGCTAATCTCCAACGTGAAAAGGCTCAGCAAGGAAAGCTCTTGCTAACAGCCCAGAAGCATTGCGACGCTTCTCTGGATGATTTGCCCACCAACACTTCACATCAGCTCAAGCCGGCTGCCCGGAGGAAAAGAGGCTAGGAAAGATCGTAGCAGGCACGGTTGTTGCTGCACGAGAAGTGCCTGCTCCGGAGGCTTCTTGCGAGCAGCGCTAAAAGCACGCGAACATCGCGTTTCTGTGCTTTCCTGAACAGCTTGCGCTGGGACAGTTACAGCCGTGTTTTGCAAGCTGTCCGGGGTTCTGAGGCACTAAAAGTGCGGATGTGTGGCGACTGTGCAAGACGAGAACCGGCTGCTCTGAAAGCCCTTCCTGCTCGTCACGTACGCTTTCTAGCAGCTCTACGGACACACACGCGTCAGCCTCTTCACTGTCCTACACAGCTAGCACGCTGGCAGTTACCGTCAACTTGGAAGCAGCCGCGCAGAAGGCAGTCGCCCTGCAACCGGCGAACAGCGCACATTCGCGGCTACACGCGAGCTGGCCGCACTCGGAGCTTTCGCGGCTCTTCTCTCGCTCTTTCCCGCAGAGCTCCGGCGATGCACAACTCGAACCGCGAAAGCCGCAATGAGCTTTGTGCAAGCTGCGCAGAAGAAACAAGGCACTAAACCGGCAAATGTCCAGCTAATCTCCAACGTGAAAAGGCTCAGCAAGGAAAGCTCTTGCTAACAGCCCAGAAGCATTGCGACGCTTCTCTGGATGATTTGCCCACCAACACTTCACATCAGCTCAAGCCGGCTGCCCGGAGGAAAAGAGGCTAGGAAAGATCGTAGCAGGCACGGTTGTTGCTGCACGAGAAGTGCCTGCTCCGGAGGCTTCTTGCGAGCAGCGCTAAAAGCACGCGAACATCGCGTTTCTGTGCTTTCCTGAACAGCTTGCGCTGGGACAGTTACAGCCGTGTTTTGCAAGCTGTCCGGGGTTCTGAGGCACTAAAAGTGCGGATGTGTGGCGACTGTGCAAGACGAGAACCGGCTGCTCTGAAAGCCCTTCCTGCTCGTCACGTACGCTTTCTAGCAGCTCTACGGACACACACGCGTCAGCCTCTTCACTGTCCTACACAGCTAGCACGCTGGCAGTTACCGTCAACTTGGAAGCAGCCGCGCAGAAGGCAGTCGCCCTGCAACCGGCGAACAGCGCACATTCGCGGCTACACGCGAGCTGGCCGCACTCGGAGCTTTCGCGGCTCTTCTCTCGCTCTTTCCCGCAGAGCTCCGGCGATGCACAACTCGAACCGCGAAAGCCGCAATGAGCTTTGTGCAAGCTGCGCAGAAGAAACAAGGCACTAAACCGGCAAATGTCCAGCTAATCTCCAACGTGAAAAGGGTCAGCAAGGAAAGCTCTTGCTAACAGCCCAGAAGCATTGCGACGCTTCTCTGGATGATTTGCCCACCAACACTTCACATCAGCTCAAGCCGGCTGCCCGGAGGAAAAGAGGCTAGGAAAGATCGTAGCAGGCACGGTTGTTGCTGCACGAGAAGTGCCTGCTCCGGAGGCTTCTTGCGAGCAGCGCTAAAAGCACGCGAACATCGCGTTTCTGTGCTTTCCTGAACAGCTTGCGCTGGGACAGTTACAGCCGTGTTTTGCAAGCTGTCCGGGGTTCTGAGGCACTAAAAGTGCGGATGTGTGGCGACTGTGCAAGACGAGAACCGGCTGCTCTGAAAGCCCTTCCTGCTCGTCACGTACGCTTTCTAGCAGCTCTACGGACACACACGCGTCAGCCTCTTCACTGTCCTACACAGCTAGCACGCTGGCACTTACCGTCAACTTGGAAGCAGCCGCGCAGAAGGCACTCGCCCTGCAACCGGCGAACAGCGCACATTCGCGGCTACACGCGAGCTGGCCGCACTCGGAGCTTTCGCGGCTCTTCTCTCGCTCTTTCCCGCAGAGCTCCGGCGATGCACAACTCGAACCGCGAAAGCCGCAATGAGCTTTGTGCAAGCTGCGCAGAAGAAACAAGGCACTAAACCGGCAAATGTCCAGCTAATCTCCAACGTGAAAAGGGTCAGCAAGGAAAGCTCTTGCTAACAGCCCAGAAGCATTGCGACGCTTCTCTGGATGATTTGCCCACCAACACTTCACATCAGCTCAAGCCGGCTGCCCGGAGGAAAAGAGGCTAGGAAAGATCGTAGCAGGCACGGTTGTTGCTGCACGAGAAGTGCCTGCTCCGGAGGCTTCTTGCGAGCAGCGCTAAAAGCACGCGAACATCGCGTTTCTGTGCTTTCCTGAACAGCTTGCGCTGGGACAGTTACAGCCGTGTTTTGCAAGCTGTCCGGGGTTCTGAGGCACTAAAAGTGCGGATGTGTGGCGACTGTCCAAGACGAGAACCGGCTGCTCTGAAAGCCCTTCCTGCTCGTCACGTACGCTTTCTAGCAGCTCTACGGACACACACGCGTCAGCCTCTTCACTGTCCTACACAGCTAGGACGCTGGCAGTTACCGTCAACTTGGAAGCAGCCGCGCAGAAGGCAGTCGCCCTGCAACCGGCGAACAGCGCACATTCGCGGCTACACGCGAGCTGGCCGCACTCGGAGCTTTCGCGGCTCTTCTCTCGCTCTTTCCCGCAGAGCTCCGGCGATGCACAACTCGAACCGCGAAAGCCGCAATGAGCTTTGTGCAAGCTGCGCAGAAGAAACAAGGCACTAAACCGGCAAATGTCCAGCTAATCTCCAACGTGAAAAGGCTCAGCAAGGAAAGCTCTTGCTAACAGCCCAGAAGCATTGCGACGCTTCTCTGGATGATTTGCCCACCAACACTTCACATCAGCTCAAGCCGGCTGCCCGGAGGAAAAGAGGCTAGGAAAGATCGTAGCAGGCACGGTTGTTGCTGCACGAGAAGTGCCTGCTCCGGAGGCTTCTTGCGAGCAGCGCTAAAAGCACGCGAACATCGCGTTTCTGTGCTTTCCTGAACAGCTTGCGCTGGGACAGTTACAGCCGTGTTTTGCAAGCTGTCCGGGGTTCTGAGGCACTAAAAGTGCGGATGTGTGGCGACTGTGCAAGACGAGAACCGGCTGCTCTGAAAGCCCTTCCTGCTCGTCACGTACGCTTTCTAGCAGCTCTACGGACACACACGCGTCAGCCTCTTCACTGTCCTACACAGCTAGCACGCTGGCACTTACCGTCAACTTGGAAGCAGCCGCGCAGAAGGCAGTCGCCCTGCAACCGGCGAACAGCGCACATTCGCGGCTACACGCGAGCTGGCCGCACTCGGAGCTTTCGCGGCTCTTCTCTCGCTCTTTCCCGCAGAGCTCCGGCGATGCACAACTCGAACCGCGAAAGCCGCAATGAGCTTTGTGCAAGCTGCGCAGAAGAAACAAGGCACTAAACCGGCAAATGTCCAGCTAATCTCCAACGTGAAAAGGCTCAGCAAGGAAAGCTCTTGCTAACAGCCCAGAAGCATTGCGACGCTTCTCTGGATGATTTGCCCACCAACACTTCACATCAGCTCAAGCCGGCTGCCCGGAGGAAAAGAGGCTAGGAAAGATCGTAGCAGGCACGGTTGTTGCTGCACGAGAAGTGCCTGCTCCGGAGGCTTCTTGCGAGCAGCGCTAAAAGCACGCGAACATCGCTTTTCTGTGCTTTCCTGAACAGCTTGCGCTGGGACAGTTACAGCCGTGTTTTGCAAGCTGTCCGGGGTTCTGAGGCACTAAAAGTGCGGATGTGTGGCGACTGTGCAAGACGAGAACCGGCTGCTCTGAAAGCCCTTCCTGCTCGTCACGTACGCTTTCTAGCAGCTCTACGGACACACACGCGTCAGCCTCTTCACTGTCCTACACAGCTAGCACGCTGGCAGTTACCGTCAACTTGGAAGCAGCCGCGCAGAAGGCACTCGCCCTGCAACCGGCGAACAGCGCACATTCGCGGCTACACGCGAGCTGGCCGCACTCGGAGCTTTCGCGGCTCTTCTCTCGCTCTTTCCCGCAGAGCTCCGGCGATGCACAACTCGAACCGCGAAAGCCGCAATGAGCTTTGTGCAAGCTGCGCAGAAGAAACAAGGCACTAAACCGGCAAATGTCCAGCTAATCTCCAACGTGAAAAGGGTCAGCAAGGAAAGCTCTTGCTAACAGCCCAGAAGCATTGCGACGCTTCTCTGGATGATTTGCCCACCAACACTTCACATCAGCTCAAGCCGGCTGCCCGGAGGAAAAGAGGCTAGGAAAGATCGTAGCAGGCACGGTTGTTGCTGCACGAGAAGTGCCTGCTCCGGAGGCTTCTTGCGAGCAGCGCTAAAAGCACGCGAACATCGCGTTTCTGTGCTTTCCTGAACAGCTTGCGCTGGGACAGTTACAGCCGTGTTTTGCAAGCTGTCCGGGGTTCTGAGGCACTAAAAGTGCGGATGTGTGGCGACTGTGCAAGACGAGAACCGGCTGCTCTGAAAGCCCTTCCTGCTCGTCACGTACGCTTTCTAGCAGCTCTACGGACACACACGCGTCAGCCTCTTCACTGTCCTACACAGCTAGCACGCTGGCAGTTACCGTCAACTTGGAAGCAGCCGCGCAGAAGGCAGTCGCCCTGCAACCGGCGAACAGCGCACATTCGCGGCTACACGCGAGCTGGCCGCACTCGGAGCTTTCGCGGCTCTTCTCTCGCTCTTTCCCGCAGAGCTCCGGCGATGCACAACTCGAACCGCGAAAGCCGCAATGAGCTTTGTGCAAGCTGCGCAGAAGAAACAAGGCACTAAACCGGCAAATGTCCAGCTAATCTCCAACGTGAAAAGGGTCAGCAAGGAAAGCTCTTGCTAACAGCCCAGAAGCATTGCGACGCTTCTCTGGATGATTTGCCCACCAACACTTCACATCAGCTCAAGCCGGCTGCCCGGAGGAAAAGAGGCTAGGAAAGATCGTAGCAGGCACGGTTGTTGCTGCACGAGAAGTGCCTGCTCCGGAGGCTTCTTGCGAGCAGCGCTAAAAGCACGCGAACATCGCGTTTCTGTGCTTTCCTGAACAGCTTGCGCTGGGACAGTTACAGCCGTGTTTTGCAAGCTGTCCGGGGTTCTGAGGCACTAAAAGTGCGGATGTGTGGCGACTGTGCAAGACAAGAACCGGCTGCTCTGAAAGCCCTTCCTGCTCGTCACGTACGCTTTCTAGCAGCTCTACGGACACACACGCGTCAGCCTCTTCACTGTCCTACACAGCTAGCACGCTGGCAGTTACCGTCAACTTGGAAGCAGCCGCGCAGAAGGCAGTCGCCCTGCAACCGGCGAACAGCGCACATTCGCGGCTACACGCGAGCTGGCCGCACTCGGAGCTTTCGCGGCTCTTCTCTCGCTCTTTCCCGCAGAGCTCCGGCGATGCACAACTCGAACCGCGAAAGCCGCAATGAGCTTTGTGCAAGCTGCGCAGAAGAAACAAGGCACTAAACCGGCAAATGTCCAGCTAATCTCCAACGTGAAAAGGCTCAGCAAGGAAAGCTCTTGCTAACAGCCCAGAAGCATTGCGACGCTTCTCTGGATGATTTGCCCACCAACACTTCACATCAGCTCAAGCCGGCTGCCCGGAGGAAAAGAGGCTAGGAAAGATCGTAGCAGGCACGGTTGTTGCTGCACGAGAAGTGCCTGCTCCGGAGGCTTCTTGCGAGCAGCGCTAAAAGCACGCGAACATCGCGTTTCTGTGCTTTCCTGAACAGCTTGCGCTGGGACAGTTACAGCCGTGTTTTGCAAGCTGTCCGGGGTTCTGAGGCACTAAAAGTGCGGATGTGTGGCGACTGTGCAAGACGAGAACCGGCTGCTCTGAAAGCCCTTCCTGCTCGTCACGTACGCTTTCTAGCAGCTCTACGGACACACACGCGTCAGCCTCTTCACTGTCCTACACAGCTAGCACGCTGGCACTTACCGTCAACTTGGAAGCAGCCGCGCAGAAGGCACTCGCCCTGCAACCGGCGAACAGCGCACATTCGCGGCTACACGCGAGCTGGCCGCACTCGGAGCTTTCGCGGCTCTTCTCTCGCTCTTTCCCGCAGAGCTCCGGCGATGCACAACTCGAACCGCGAAAGCCGCAATGAGCTTTGTGCAAGCTGCGCAGAAGAAACAAGGCACTAAACCGGCAAATGTCCAGCTAATCTCCAACGTGAAAAGGCTCAGCAAGGAAAGCTCTTGCTAACAGCCCAGAAGCATTGCGACGCTTCTCTGGATGATTTGCCCACCAACACTTCACATCAGCTCAAGCCGGCTGCCCGGAGGAAAAGCGGCTAGGAAAGATCGTAGCAGGCACGGTTGTTGCTGCACGAGAAGTGCCTGCTCCGGAGGCTTCTTGCGAGCAGCGCTAAAAGCACGCGAACATCGCGTTTCTGTGCTTTCCTGAACAGCTTGCGCTGGGACAGTTACAGCCGTGTTTTGCAAGCTGTCCGGGGTTCTGAGGCACTAAAAGTGCGGATGTGTGGCGACTGTGCAAGACGAGAACCGGCTGCTCTGAAAGCCCTTCCTGCTCGTCACGTACGCTTTCTAGCAGCTCTACGGACACACACGCGTCAGCCTCTTCACTGTCCTACACAGCTAGCACGCTGGCAGTTACCGTCAACTTGGAAGCAGCCGCGCAGAAGGCAGTCGCCCTGCAACCGGCGAACAGCGCACATTCGCGGCTACACGCGAGCTGGCCGCACTCGGAGCTTTCGCGGCTCTTCTCTCGCTCTTTCCCGCAGAGCTCCGGCGATGCACAACTCGAACCGCGAAAGCCGCAATGAGCTTTGTGCAAGCTGCGCAGAAGAAACAAGGCACTAAACCGGCAAATGTCCAGCTAATCTCCAACGTGAAAAGGGTCAGCAAGGAAAGCTCTTGCTAACAGCCCAGAAGCATTGCGACGCTTCTCTGGATGATTTGCCCACCAACACTTCACATCAGCTCAAGCCGGCTGCCCGGAGGAAAAGAGGCTAGGAAAGATCGTAGCAGGCACGGTTGTTGCTGCACGAGAAGTGCCTGCTCCGGAGGCTTCTTGCGAGCAGCGCTAAAAGCACGCGAACATCGCGTTTCTGTGCTTTCCTGAACAGCTTGCGCTGGGACAGTTACAGCCGTGTTTTGCAAGCTGTCCGGGGTTCTGAGGCACTAAAAGTGCGGATGTGTGGCGACTGTCCAAGACGAGAACCGGCTGCTCTGAAAGCCCTTCCTGCTCGTCACGTACGCTTTCTAGCAGCTCTACGGACACACACGCGTCAGCCTCTTCACTGTCCTACACAGCTAGCACGCTGGCAGTTACCGTCAACTTGGAAGCAGCCGCGCAGAAGGCACTCGCCCTGCAACCGGCGAACAGCGCACATTCGCGGCTACACGCGAGCTGGCCGCACTCGGAGCTTTCGCGGCTCTTCTCTCGCTCTTTCCCGCAGAGCTCCGGCGATGCACAACTCGAACCGCGAAAGCCGCAATGAGCTTTGTGCAAGCTGCGCAGAAGAAACAAGGCACTAAACCGGCAAATGTCCAGCTAATCTCCAACGTGAAAAGGCTCAGCAAGGAAAGCTCTTGCTAACAGCCCAGAAGCATTGCGACGCTTCTCTGGATGATTTGCCCACCAACACTTCACATCAGCTCAAGCCGGCTGCCCGGAGGAAAAGAGGCTAGGAAAGATCGTAGCAGGCACGGTTGTTGCTGCACGAGAAGTGCCTGCTCCGGAGGCTTCTTGCGAGCAGCGCTAAAAGCACGCGAACATCGCGTTTCTGTGCTTTCCTGAACAGCTTGCGCTGGGACAGTTACAGCCGTGTTTTGCAAGCTGTCCGGGGTTCTGAGGCACTAAAAGTGCGGATGTGTGGCGACTGTGCAAGACGAGAACCGGCTGCTCTGAAAGCCCTTCCTGCTCGTCACGTACGCTTTCTAGCAGCTCTACGGACACACACGCGTCAGCCTCTTCACTGTCCTACACAGCTAGCACGCTGGCAGTTACCGTCAACTTGGAAGCAGCCGCGCAGAAGGCAGTCGCCCTGCAACCGGCGAACAGCGCACATTCGCGGCTACACGCGAGCTGGCCGCACTCGGAGCTTTCGCGGCTCTTCTCTCGCTCTTTCCCGCAGAGCTCCGGCGATGCACAACTCGAACCGCGAAAGCCGCAATGAGCTTTGTGCAAGCTGCGCAGAAGAAACAAGGCACTAAACCGGCAAATGTCCAGCTAATCTCCAACGTGAAAAGGCTCAGCAAGGAAAGCTCTTGCTAACAGCCCAGAAGCATTGCGACGCTTCTCTGGATGATTTGCCCACCAACACTTCACATCAGCTCAAGCCGGCTGCCCGGAGGAAAAGAGGCTAGGAAAGATCGTAGCAGGCACGGTTGTTGCTGCACGAGAAGTGCCTGCTCCGGAGGCTTCTTGCGAGCAGCGCTAAAAGCACGCGAACATCGCGTTTCTGTGCTTTCCTGAACAGCTTGCGCTGGGACAGTTACAGCCGTGTTTTGCAAGCTGTCCGGGGTTCTGAGGCACTAAAAGTGCGGATGTGTGGCGACTGTGCAAGACGAGAACCGGCTGCTCTGAAAGCCCTTCCTGCTCGTCACGTACGCTTTCTAGCAGCTCTACGGACACACACGCGTCAGCCTCTTCACTGTCCTACACAGCTAGCACGCTGGCAGTTACCGTCAACTTGGAAGCAGCCGCGCAGAAGGCAGTCGCCCTGCAACCGGCGAACAGCGCACATTCGCGGCTACACGCGAGCTGGCCGCACTCGGAGCTTTCGCGGCTCTTCTCTCGCTCTTTCCCGCAGAGCTCCGGCGATGCACAACTCGAACCGCGAAAGCCGCAATGAGCTTTGTGCAAGCTGCGCAGAAGAAACAAGGCACTAAACCGGCAAATGTCCAGCTAATCTCCAACGTGAAAAGGGTCAGCAAGGAAAGCTCTTGCTAACAGCCCAGAAGCATTGCGACGCTTCTCTGGATGATTTGCCCACCAACACTTCACATCAGCTCAAGCCGGCTGCCCGGAGGAAAAGAGGCTAGGAAAGATCGTAGCAGGCACGGTTGTTGCTGCACGAGAAGTGCCTGCTCCGGAGGCTTCTTGCGAGCAGCGCTAAAAGCACGCGAACATCGCGTTTCTGTGCTTTCCTGAACAGCTTGCGCTGGGACAGTTACAGCCGTGTTTTGCAAGCTGTCCGGGGTTCTGAGGCACTAAAAGTGCGGATGTGTGGCGACTGTCCAAGACGAGAACCGGCTGCTCTGAAAGCCCTTCCTGCTCGTCACGTACGCTTTCTAGCAGCTCTACGGACACACACGCGTCAGCCTCTTCACTGTCCTACACAGCTAGCACGCTGGCAGTTACCGTCAACTTGGAAGCAGCCGCGCAGAAGGCAGTCGCCCTGCAACCGGCGAACAGCGCACATTCGCGGCTACACGCGAGCTGGCCGCACTCGGAGCTTTCGCGGCTCTTCTCTCGCTCTTTCCCGCAGAGCTCCGGCGATGCACAACTCGAACCGCGAAAGCCGCAATGAGCTTTGTGCAAGCTGCGCAGAAGAAACAAGGCACTAAACCGGCAAATGTCCAGCTAATCTCCAACGTGAAAAGGCTCAGCAAGGAAAGCTCTTGCTAACAGCCCAGAAGCATTGCGACGCTTCTCTGGATGATTTGCCCACCAACACTTCACATCAGCTCAAGCCGGCTGCCCGGAGGAAAAGAGGCTAGGAAAGATCGTAGCAGGCACGGTTGTTGCTGCACGAGAAGTGCCTGCTCCGGAGGCTTCTTGCGAGCAGCGCTAAAAGCACGCGAACATCGCGTTTCTGTGCTTTCCTGAACAGCTTGCGCTGGGACAGTTACAGCCGTGTTTTGCAAGCTGTCCGGGGTTCTGAGGCACTAAAAGTGCGGATGTGTGGCGACTGTGCAAGACGAGAACCGGCTGCTCTGAAAGCCCTTCCTGCTCGTCACGTACGCTTTCTAGCAGCTCTACGGACACACACGCGTCAGCCTCTTCACTGTCCTACACAGCTAGCACGCTGGCAGTTACCGTCAACTTGGAAGCAGCCGCGCAGAAGGCAGTCGCCCTGCAACCGGCGAACAGCGCACATTCGCGGCTACACGCGAGCTGGCCGCACTCGGAGCTTTCGCGGCTCTTCTCTCGCTCTTTCCCGCAGAGCTCCGGCGATGCACAACTCGAACCGCGAAAGCCGCAATGAGCTTTGTGCAAGCTGCGCAGAAGAAACAAGGCACTAAACCGGCAAATGTCCAGCTAATCTCCAACGTGAAAAGGCTCAGCAAGGAAAGCTCTTGCTAACAGCCCAGAAGCATTGCGACGCTTCTCTGGATGATTTGCCCACCAACACTTCACATCAGCTCAAGCCGGCTGCCCGGAGGAAAAGAGGCTAGGAAAGATCGTAGCAGGCACGGTTGTTGCTGCACGAGAAGTGCCTGCTCCGGAGGCTTCTTGCGAGCAGCGCTAAAAGCACGCGAACATCGCGTTTCTGTGCTTTCCTGAACAGCTTGCGCTGGGACAGTTACAGCCGTGTTTTGCAAGCTGTCCGGGGTTCTGAGGCACTAAAAGTGCGGATGTGTGGCGACTGTGCAAGACGAGAACCGGCTGCTCTGAAAGCCCTTCCTGCTCGTCACGTACGCTTTCTAGCAGCTCTACGGACACACACGCGTCAGCCTCTTCACTGTCCTACACAGCTAGCACGCTGGCACTTACCGTCAACTTGGAAGCAGCCGCGCAGAAGGCAGTCGCCCTGCAACCGGCGAACAGCGCACATTCGCGGCTACACGCGAGCTGGCCGCACTCGGAGCTTTCGCGGCTCTTCTCTCGCTCTTTCCCGCAGAGCTCCGGCGATGCACAACTCGAACCGCGAAAGCCGCAATGAGCTTTGTGCAAGCTGCGCAGAAGAAACAAGGCACTAAACCGGCAAATGTCCAGCTAATCTCCAACGTGAAAAGGCTCAGCAAGGAAAGCTCTTGCTAACAGCCCAGAAGCATTGCGACGCTTCTCTGGATGATTTGCCCACCAACACTTCACATCAGCTCAAGCCGGCTGCCCGGAGGAAAAGAGGCTAGGAAAGATCGTAGCAGGCACGGTTGTTGCTGCACGAGAAGTGCCTGCTCCGGAGGCTTCTTGCGAGCAGCGCTAAAAGCACGCGAACATCGCGTTTCTGTGCTTTCCTGAACAGCTTGCGCTGGGACAGTTACAGCCGTGTTTTGCAAGCTGTCCGGGGTTCTGAGGCACTAAAAGTGCGGATGTGTGGCGACTGTGCAAGACGAGAACCGGCTGCTCTGAAAGCCCTTCCTGCTCGTCACGTACGCTTTCTAGCAGCTCTACGGACACACACGCGTCAGCCTCTTCACTGTCCTACACAGCTAGCACGCTGGCACTTACCGTCAACTTGGAAGCAGCCGCGCAGAAGGCAGTCGCCCTGCAACCGGCGAACAGCGCACATTCGCGGCTACACGCGAGCTGGCCGCACTCGGAGCTTTCGCGGCTCTTCTCTCGCTCTTTCCCGCAGAGCTCCGGCGATGCACAACTCGAACCGCGAAAGCCGCAATGAGCTTTGTGCAAGCTGCGCAGAAGAAACAAGGCACTAAACCGGCAAATGTCCAGCTAATCTCCAACGTGAAAAGGGTCAGCAAGGAAAGCTCTTGCTAACAGCCCAGAAGCATTGCGACGCTTCTCTGGATGATTTGCCCACCAACACTTCACATCAGCTCAAGCCGGCTGCCCGGAGGAAAAGCGGCTAGGAAAGATCGTAGCAGGCACGGTTGTTGCTGCACGAGAAGTGCCTGCTCCGGAGGCTTCTTGCGAGCAGCGCTAAAAGCACGCGAACATCGCGTTTCTGTGCTTTCCTGAACAGCTTGCGCTGGGACAGTTACAGCCGTGTTTTGCAAGCTGTCCGGGGTTCTGAGGCACTAAAAGTGCGGATGTGTGGCGACTGTGCAAGACGAGAACCGGCTGCTCTGAAAGCCCTTCCTGCTCGTCACGTACGCTTTCTAGCAGCTCTACGGACACACACGCGTCAGCCTCTTCACTGTCCTACACAGCTAGCACGCTGGCACTTACCGTCAACTTGGAAGCAGCCGCGCAGAAGGCAGTCACCCTGCAACCGGCGAACAGCGCACATTCGCGGCTGCACGCGAGCTGGCCGCACTCGGAGCTTTCGCGGCTCTTCTCTCGCTCTTTCCCGCAGAGCTCCGGCGATGCACAACTCGAACCGCGAAAGCCGCAATGAGCTTTGTGCAAGCTGCGCAGAAGAAACAAGGCACTAAACCGGCAAATGTCCAGCTAATCTCCAACGTGAAAAGGCTCAGCAAGGAAAGCTCTTGCTAACAGCCCAGAAGCATTGCGACGCTTCTCTGGATGATTTGCCCACCAACACTTCACATCAGCTCAAGCCGGCTGCCCGGAGGAAAAGAGGCTAGGAAAGATCGTAGCAGGCACGGTTGTTGCTGCACGAGAAGTGCCTGCTCCGGAGGCTTCTTGCGAGCAGCGCTAAAAGCACGCGAACATCGCGTTTCTGTGCTTTCCTGAACAGCTTGCGCTGGGACAGTTACAGCCGTGTTTTGCAAGCTGTCCGGGGTTCTGAGGCACTAAAAGTGCGGATGTGTGGCGACTGTGCAAGACGAGAACCGGCTGCTCTGAAAGCCCTTCCTGCTCGTCACGTACGCTTTCTAGCAGCTCTACGGACACACACGCGTCAGCCTCTTCACTGTCCTACACAGCTAGCACGCTGGCAGTTACCGTCAACTTGGAAGCAGCCGCGCAGAAGGCAGTCGCCCTGCAACCGGCGAACAGCGCACATTCGCGGCTACACGCGAGCTGGCCGCACTCGGAGCTTTCGCGGCTCTTCTCTCGCTCTTTCCCGCAGAGCTCCGGCGATGCACAACTCGAACCGCGAAAGCCGCAATGAGCTTTGTGCAAGCTGCGCAGAAGAAACAAGGCACTAAACCGGCAAATGTCCAGCTAATCTCCAACGTGAAAAGGCTCAGCAAGGAAAGCTCTTGCTAACAGCCCAGAAGCATTGCGACGCTTCTCTGGATGATTTGCCCACCAACACTTCACATCAGCTCAAGCCGGCTGCCCGGAGGAAAAGAGGCTAGGAAAGATCGTAGCAGGCACGGTTGTTGCTGCACGAGAAGTGCCTGCTCCGGAGGCTTCTTGCGAGCAGCGCTAAAAGCACGCGAACATCGCGTTTCTGTGCTTTCCTGAACAGCTTGCGCTGGGACAGTTACAGCCGTGTTTTGCAAGCTGTCCGGGGTTCTGAGGCACTAAAAGTGCGGATGTGTGGCGACTGTGCAAGACGAGAACCGGCTGCTCTGAAAGCCCTTCCTGCTCGTCACGTACGCTTTCTAGCAGCTCTACGGACACACACGCGTCAGCCTCTTCACTGTCCTACACAGCTAGCACGCTGGCACTTACCGTCAACTTGGAAGCAGCCGCGCAGAAGGCACTCGCCCTGCAACCGGCGAACAGCGCACATTCGCGGCTACACGCGAGCTGGCCGCACTCGGAGCTTTCGCGGCTCTTCTCTCGCTCTTTCCCGCAGAGCTCCGGCGATGCACAACTCGAACCGCGAAAGCCGCAATGAGCTTTGTGCAAGCTGCGCAGAAGAAACAAGGCACTAAACCGGCAAATGTCCAGCTAATCTCCAACGTGAAAAGGCTCAGCAAGGAAAGCTCTTGCTAACAGCCCAGAAGCATTGCGACGCTTCTCTGGATGATTTGCCCACCAACACTTCACATCAGCTCAAGCCGGCTGCCCGGAGGAAAAGCGGCTAGGAAAGATCGTAGCAGGCACGGTTGTTGCTGCACGAGAAGTGCCTGCTCCGGAGGCTTCTTGCGAGCAGCGCTAAAAGCACGCGAACATCGCGTTTCTGTGCTTTCCTGAACAGCTTGCGCTGGGACAGTTACAGCCGTGTTTTGCAAGCTGTCCGGGGTTCTGAGGCACTAAAAGTGCGGATGTGTGGCGACTGTGCAAGACGAGAACCGGCTGCTCTGAAAGCCCTTCCTGCTCGTCACGTACGCTTTCTAGCAGCTCTACGGACACACACGCGTCAGCCTCTTCACTGTCCTACACAGCTAGCACGCTGGCAGTTACCGTCAACTTGGAAGCAGCCGCGCAGAAGGCAGTCGCCCTGCAACCGGCGAACAGCGCACATTCGCGGCTACACGCGAGCTGGCCGCACTCGGAGCTTTCGCGGCTCTTCTCTCGCTCTTTCCCGCAGAGCTCCGGCGATGCACAACTCGAACCGCGAAAGCCGCAATGAGCTTTGTGCAAGCTGCGCAGAAGAAACAAGGCACTAAACCGGCAAATGTCCAGCTAATCTCCAACGTGAAAAGGGTCAGCAAGGAAAGCTCTTGCTAACAGCCCAGAAGCATTGCGACGCTTCTCTGGATGATTTGCCCACCAACACTTCACATCAGCTCAAGCCGGCTGCCCGGAGGAAAAGAGGCTAGGAAAGATCGTAGCAGGCACGGTTGTTGCTGCACGAGAAGTGCCTGCTCCGGAGGCTTCTTGCGAGCAGCGCTAAAAGCACGCGAACATCGCGTTTCTGTGCTTTCCTGAACAGCTTGCGCTGGGACAGTTACAGCCGTGTTTTGCAAGCTGTCCGGGGTTCTGAGGCACTAAAAGTGCGGATGTGTGGCGACTGTCCAAGACGAGAACCGGCTGCTCTGAAAGCCCTTCCTGCTCGTCACGTACGCTTTCTAGCAGCTCTACGGACACACACGCGTCAGCCTCTTCACTGTCCTACACAGCTAGCACGCTGGCACTTACCGTCAACTTGGAAGCAGCCGCGCAGAAGGCACTCGCCCTGCAACCGGCGAACAGCGCACATTCGCGGCTACACGCGAGCTGGCCGCACTCGGAGCTTTCGCGGCTCTTCTCTCGCTCTTTCCCGCAGAGCTCCGGCGATGCACAACTCGAACCGCGAAAGCCGCAATGAGCTTTGTGCAAGCTGCGCAGAAGAAACAAGGCACTAAACCGGCAAATGTCCAGCTAATCTCCAACGTGAAAAGGCTCAGCAAGGAAAGCTCTTGCTAACAGCCCAGAAGCATTGCGACGCTTCTCTGGATGATTTGCCCACCAACACTTCACATCAGCTCAAGCCGGCTGCCCGGAGGAAAAGAGGCTAGGAAAGATCGTAGCAGGCACGGTTGTTGCTGCACGAGAAGTGCCTGCTCCGGAGGCTTCTTGCGAGCAGCGCTAAAAGCACGCGAACATCGCGTTTCTGTGCTTTCCTGAACAGCTTGCGCTGGGACAGTTACAGCCGTGTTTTGCAAGCTGTCCGGGGTTCTGAGGCACTAAAAGTGCGGATGTGTGGCGACTGTCCAAGACGAGAGCCGGCTGCTCTGAAAGCCCTTCCTGCTCTTCACGTACGCTTTCTAGCAGCTCTACGGACACACACGCGTCAGCCTCTTCACTGTCCTACACAGCTAGCACGCTGGCAGTTACCGTCAACTTGGAACCAGCCGCACAGAAGGAAGTCAGACAATTACTCCAACACCTGAAATGCCTGCTCTAAAAGTTCTTGCTGCTCCTCACCGACTCTTCCCACCACATCTACAGGCTCAGAAACATTGAGTCTCTGGGCTTTCCTCCACCAGCAGGACTCTGACACTTACCATCACCTAGAGCTGCTGCACAGTGAGAAATAAATCTTAAAAATCACGAACTCAGACGATTGCTTTAACACCAAAGGTGCCACCTCTGAAAGTTTACTGGTGTACATGGTGGCAAAAGTCAGAGTCCTGATTGTCTAGGAAAGAACGGAGCCCCAGTGTTGCTGGGCTTGTAGATGCGGTGGCAAGAGCCACTGAGGGGTTTTCAGAGCTGGCACTTCTGGTGTGGGATCTATCATCCAACGTTCATGATATATAAGAGTGTTTTCACTGGGCGGCCATAAGTACACCGTGGTAAACGTTGGAGTGCTGGTGTTCTAGGAAATCTCGCAGTCCCAATATTTGTGAGCCTGTAGATGCGGTGGCAAGAGCCGGGCGGGAGAAGCAAGAGCTTTCAGAAATGTCACTTCTGGTGTGGGAGCAGTCTTCTGACGTTTGTGATTTTTAAGATTTTTTTCAAAAGGGACTGCTGAGTTGAGGTGATGGTAGACGTCGGAGTCCTGGTGTCCCAGGAAATGCCGGATCCCCAATGTTTGTGAGCCTGTAGATGTGGTGCCTAGAGCTGGTGAGAAGCAGCAAGACATTCCAGAGCTGACACTTCTGGTGTGGGAGCAGCTGTCTGACATTCACCATTTTTAAGCTGTGGTTTAACACTAGGCGGACAGCTCGAGCTGGTGTTAAACGTCGGAGTCCTGGTGGTCTAGGAAATCCCGGAGCCCCAATGTTTCCTGGCCTGTAGATTTTTTTTACGCCTGTAGATCTTTACCACCCTGTCCTGGTGGTCTAGGAAAGCCCGGAGCCCCAGAGTTTGGAGCCTGTATGTGTGGTAGCAAGAGCCGGTGAGGAGCAGCAAGGGTATTCAGAGCTGGTCACCATGTAACAAAAGGTTCAGGATTTTTAAGATTTTTTCCCACTGAGCAGTAGGGACTGTTTCTCACTCCTTACAAATGAGTCCTTCGTCAGGAAAAGAAAAAAAAAACAGACTTCCTCTTCCATTAATTGTTTCTCTAAGCTATATGGGTACGTGACTATGTTTTATAACTGTATTCTTGTCTGGTTCTGGCTAGGATAGAGTTAATATTTACCTGAGCTGGGTGGAGTACTGAAGCTGGTAGCCCCTATGGCTGGGATAGTTAACTAATTAGCTAACTGCTGGGGCTCAGTATGTAAGTGAGGAGGGTGGTGAAAGGAGCCTCCTGCTACGTGGAAGAAACTAGGTGTGGAGATTTGTTGTAAGCCATTATACTATATTTGTATTGCATCACTGTTTTGTTTTCTTCTGTCATTACTGTTAAATTTACTTTTTGTTCAATCTCAACCCACGGGTTTGGTTTTTTCCTGGTTTTCTTTTGTTTACCAAATCTCCCCCTGTTCTCTTGGAGGGTGGGGGGGGAGTGAGAGAGAGACTGCGTAGTCTGGTCCCGATCGGGGCTGAACTACAACAATTCTTTAAGAGCATACATATATAGTTGTGATTAACTTATTGTCCCCTATATCAATCCCCCCTTTTAATCACACTAAGTAAATTCTTTTACTTAAACAGTTTCCCTGAATGATATGAAGCATCATACATGGTTTTGTTTAGTGACGGGGGGGCCTAAGGTGGTAGCTTCTGTAGGAAACTGCTAGAAGTCGCTCCCCTTTGTTCAGTGGACTCGGCCGGGCCTAGAGCGGACCCGCTGCTGGCCAAGGCCAAGCCAATTGGTAGCAGAATGTCCCCTGATAACGCCTCTGCGATAACGTATTTAAATAGGGGAAAACAGAAAAAAAAAAAAAAAGGGAGAGATGTGAAGCAGCTGAGCGGGGGGCAGAGGCACAGAGAGGGAGGCGCAGGCCTTATGGGCCTTGCAGGCCTCACCCTCTGGCCTCTCGCCAAGCCGCTGACTGGGCCCGAATTGGTCCGGCCCGGCTGCAGGAAGTGGAGAGGAGAGGAGAAGTGAATAAGATGTAAAAAGGATCCTGAGAGACATCTACCAGCCTGTTGTGAGGAACGGCTGCAGATGCCCAGGTCAGTTCAGAAGGAGTGGGAGGAGTAATGTGGCTCCTGGCCAAGATTCCCCTGCAGCCTGTGGTGACGACCATGGTGGAGCAGGTTGTCCCCCTGCAGCCCATGGAGGTCCACGGAGGGGCAGAGATCCACTTGGAGCCCGTGAAGGATCCCGTACTGGGGGAGGTGGATGCCTGAAGGCAGCTGTGGCCCATGGAGGGCCCGCTGGGACAGCTGTTCTGGAGAGACTGCACCCCGTGGAAGAGATGACCCATGCCGGAGCAGTTTCAGGAAGGACTGTGGCGTACGGGTGGGACCCCACAACAGAGCAGGGGAGGAATGTGAGGAGTTCTTCCCCCAACCATGAAGCAGCAGCGTAAAACAACGCGTGATGAACTGACCGCAATCCCCATTCCCTCTTCCCCCTCCTGTGCCACTCGGGGGGGGGAAGGTAGTAGAGATAATGTTAAGCTTGGGAAGAGGGAGGGGTGGAGGGAGGTTATCTTGTTCTCTGTCTCATTATCTTGCTGTTTGTAGTAATAAATGAATAGTTTTCCCCAAGTCGAGTCTGTTTTGCCCGTGATGGTAAATTTAAGGATTTCTCCCTGTCCTTATCTCAAACCTCGAGCCGTTTTTCCTTACGTTATCTCCCCCTGTTCTCTCGGAGGGTGGGAGGAGTGAGAGAGAGACTGCGTAGTCTGGTCCTGATAGGGGCTGAACTACGACAGTGTTACTTTCTTAAACAGTCTCCAAACCCATAGGTACAGCACAATAGTTAATATTAATAAAACTCCTAAGCTAATCAATAAGATCACAACGGGGTGCACCATAGTATTAAGGATCCCTGTTGCCAATGTCCCAGCCCCACTCATGCCCTGAGTACATTTCCATTTTGTGCATAACCACAGTGGCCAAGTTTAAGCCCGACCGTTTAAAAGGTGGTCCCATGCTTCCTGTAAACCCAAGGGAGGCGTGAGACCACGGCCATTTGGTGTCCTTTTGATTACAAGTTAGTGGTAAGATGCAGGAAAATATTGTAAGCCCAATCACAATTCCAATTAAACAATTGGTCATTTTAGGATTTAGTTGGTCTAGTGGATTAGTACAGCTACTTCTGTAGATAATGTACTGCCTTTGGTGACCTGCTAAAATGGGTTTTATATTTCCTATAATAAAATGACAAATAAGATATAAACTGCACCGATGACAGATTTGGGCGAGATTAGTTACTGGCCGGTCCCGGTTTCTTTGTCCGGTATCGTTTGCTGTGGTGTCCCTCCGGTTCACTACTGCTTTTGGCTCACTTACTTGTTACCCACATTGTTCCCGCCCTTATCCGTTCGAACGAGTTTAAGTCTCAAGTCTTCGTTGTTGTCTGGAGTTACTTTCCACAAGGTTGCAGAGGCTCTCTTGATCCGAGTATGGTGTATCCAGGAGTTCTGTCCCTTTACCTTAATTGCCGTGTAGGTGGTGAGGAGGACTTGAAAAGGTCCGGCCCACTGTGGTTCCAGAGTTTTTTCTGTAAGAGATTTAACATATACATAGTCCCCTGGTTGTATATCGTGAACAGGCCCATCCAGACCCCTACGACGTGTTCCCATTGCATGTTTTTCAATTCTTTTTAATTGTTTGTTTAGTGCCACCATATAGGAGGTCATTATTTCTTCACCAATTTGTGAAGACGTTCCCTTTTGTACCCCATAGGGTCGTCCATATAGAATTTCGAATGGACTAAGCCCTTCTCTTGCTCTTGGTCTGGTTCGTATTCGTATAAGAGCTAATGGTAAAGTTAGATTAGTTTCCTGACCCAACTTGACAATCTGTTGTTTGATTGGGTGATTCATTTTCTCCACCTGGCCACTTGATTGTGGTCGGTAAGAGGTATGTAATTGCCACTCTATCCCTAGATGGTGGCTAATTGCTTGTACTATTCTGGACACAAAATGTGGTCCTCTATCCGATGACATTACTGCTGCGACTCCAAACCTAGGTACTATTTCCTGGAGCAGTATTTTGGTTACTTCCCAGGCTTTAGCAGTTACGCACGGGAAAGCTTCTGGCCAGCCTGAAAAGGTATCCGTAAGTACTAATAAGTATCGATACCCCCCTTTTCTAGGGAGTTCTGAGAAATCAATCTGCCAACGTTGTCCCGGACCATTCCCCTTTCCGATTTTTTCAAGTTTCGGCCCTTTTACAACTTTAGGATTAGTCTGGAGACAAAGATCACATTGTTGAGTTACTTGTCTAACGGTAGTGTCTAAGTTTCGCGCTATTATGTTCCTGATGAGATCTTTATATAGGGCTTCTGCCCCCCCCTCCCCCCAGTGTCTTTTTCTATGTTCTTCTCGGACTACTGACCATATCATGTAGGAGGGAATTACTACCCTCCCGTGTGAGGGGTAGTAATTGGCCCACCCTTCCTCATTATATGACCCCTTTAGATCATTAATAAGTTTGCCGACTTCCTTTGTGTATTCTGGTTTACCTTCTAGAAATACCTGTCCATCAGGTATTAGCGCACCCTCTACCTTGATTGTTTCTCTAGCTGCTTGTTTTGCTTCCCTATCTGCCAGCTCATTTCCTCTTTCCAATTCTGTGCTCACTTTCTGGTGTGCTTTAATATGCATAATTGCCACCTTTTTGGGAAGCTGGACTGCATTCAGGATTTTCAAAATCCCTTCTGCGTGTTTGATGGTTTTTCCATGAGAATTTAACAGTCCTCTTTCCTTCCATATTGCTCCATGGGCATGTACCACCCCAAAGGCATATTTAGGGTCAGTCCAAATGTTTACAGTCCTTCCCTGGGCTCTCTCCAGGGCTCAGGTAAGGGCTATGATCTCGGCCTTTTGGGCTGAGACGTCGGCTGATAGTGGCCTGGACTCTATCACCTTTTCAAAAGTGGTAACAGCATATCCGGAATGTCGCCTTCCATTTAACATATAGCTGCTTCCATCGGTGAACCAATGTTCGGCTCCATCGACAGGGACATCTTTAAGATCCGTTCGACTAGAATACATGGTTTCAATTGTTTCCAAGCAGTCATGACTCACCGGCTCCCCGATGTTCCCATCAAGGAATGAGGCCGGATTGATGATGTTTGTGGTCACGATTTCAACATCATCCTGTTCAACCATTATAGCTTGATATTTCAGGAACCTTTGTGGGGAAAGCCAATGCCCTCCTTTTGCTTCAAGGACCGCAGATACAGTCTGGGAAACTAGGACAGTCATTTTCTGGCCTAGAGTGAACTTTCAGGCTTCTTGAATGTTTAGAATGACAGCTGCTACTGCTCTCAGACAGCTGGGCCACTGTCGCAGTTCAGCCCTGATCAGGACCAGACTACACAGTCTCTCTCTCGCTCCCCCCACCCTCCGAGAGAATAGGGGGAGATGATATAAGAAAAACGGCTCGAGGTTTGAGATAAGGACGGGAAGAAATTTGTAAAGTTACCGTTACAGGCAAAACAGACTCGACTTGGGGAAAAACACTCATTTATTTCTAAAACTAGCAGGAGAATGAGACAGGGAACAAGATAACCTCCCCCCACTCCTCCCTCTTCCCGGGCTTAACATTATCTCTACTACCTTCCCCTCCCGAGCAGCATGGAGGGGGGGTCGGGGGCGGGGGGGGGGGAATGGGGGTCGCAGTCAGTTCATCACGCGTTGTTTTATGCCTCTGTGTCATCGTCGGGGGAAGAACTCCTTGCATTCCTCCTCTGCTCCAGCGTGGGGTCCCTCCCATGTCCACAGTCCTCCGTGAAACTGCTCCGGCGTGGGTCATCTCTTCCACGGGGTGCAGTCCTGCGAGCGACGGAGGAACGTACGACAAAAGACTCAATATGAGTAATAAGCGTAGTTCGATTTATTAGTCCTGGGTGCACATATTTATATTGCTAAGATAAAATATGCCTACTAGTCATTGCGTGATTGGCTTAAGCTCTAATAGTTACATTTGCATATCCTTGCTACTTGCAGTTAGCTAATCTGGAAAGTCCCGTTAACCTGAAAGTCCCGTACTTTTCATGTTTTCACTTTCTCAGAGTTGTTTACGATCTTCTTCAAGGTTGCTTCGTTTACTTTCTCACAGGAAGCTTCATTACTTTCTCACAGGCGGCCTCATTATTTTCTCACAGGTGGCTTCAGTACTTTCTTACAGGCGGCTTCATTACTTTCTCACAAGCGGCTTCAGTGATGTCCTTGAGGCCTGCTGCTCACAAACATAACAATTCCATTCGGTCTGGATTGTTCACTAAGTGTCCCTGATACTCCAGGTATCCAACAAATCCCCCTTTTTGTTTTGAACAATCCAGACCCACTTATGCGCTAATAACAAAAAATCAATGGCTGCTAGATTCTGCAAAAATATCATGACGCATACTATCCATGTCTTCTAATAATCCTGATAACATGCTAGAGGTTAAATTCATTTGCTTTTGTGCCCAACAAGCTAATTTATTTAAGTTAGCTAAAGCTTTTGCAGTTGCTGCCCAAGGAACAAATAAAGATAATGCTATCCGCTCAGCTGTACCCAACAGGGTTAAATTGCCGTCACAATGGGGAGTCAATACTTTTAGCGATCTTCTTGCTCGAGTGTGATTCCGTAATGTTCTCATAGGTGGAGCAAACATTATCAATTTTCCAAAATAACATGGTCCTCCTATGGCTCTTTTTGGTACTCCTGACCTTATTTTACTACAATATCAACTAGGTTCATGTAGGCCTCTACTGAATCTCCCTTTTCTTCTTTTTTTTTTTTTTTTTTTTTTTTTTATGAGCCAGATTGTCTGTATTGAGTTGTTAATCATTTTTTGCAAGCATGGTATGTTATGCCTAGTATGATGCCTAGTATCATAATTCCGATTTTAACCAAGGACAGCAACCACCCAGTTATGCCACACACAAGCTTAGTTAATAAAATTACTGATCACATGTTTATGCATATTCATGATTACAAAGCAAAGCTAAGTTTCAGTACCTTCTAGTAATTTTCTACTATAACATTTTTCTACTATTATGGATATAACAACTCCAGTAACTTTCTTATCTACAAGAGCAATGACTAGTTTTCTGCAGGCCTCTGTTGAAACAAGCCATAAATTCTGCTAACAATGTTTTGTATCTTAAAGCTTCCCTTCTCATTCCATGGCTTTCTTCCTGAGAGCATGATTGCATTCCTCCCCCAAGGTCAGTGTGCTTTCACTGATACCATACTGGCTCAGCGAAATACCACATCTCCCCCTTCTTTGTTTAGGAGAAGAGGCTTGTTTCAACGCTTTATCTATTAAAGTTTGCACACATTTTAAGACACAGAATTATAGATCAAAATACATATATAAAAGGAATGAATAAGCATCCTACAGCTATTAGTAACAAGCTTATATCAAGTCACCAAAAGATGTCTGAATATATCAAAACCATCACTTTGTTGCTGTTTTTGTACTCCTTTTTGCAAGTTTTGAATACTTTTGTGAATAGATTCCGAATGATCAGACAGATTCATGCAGCAAAGCCCATCAAAATCCTGACAACCATGATTTTGTGCTAATAATAAAAAAAATCTATTGCTGATCTATTCTGTTACTAACCCAACTATGCCAAAGACACCGCTGAGCAAGAGGATGTTTATCAGCCGGGTCAGAGCAGAGAAGGGAGGCAGGCGCAGCACCTTCAGGGCGTCCCCTGTTGTAAATAAAGTGTGCTCTGGGTCTGTCCTCTCCCCTTCGCTCCGAGCCACCTCTGTTTATACCCTCAGCAGATTCAGTGAAAGAGTACTGACTAGACGTTGCTGCATGCGTGGCCAGCGCATGCAACAAGGCCCGTCAAATATGTGCTCTGCAGGCTAACAGCGGTTCTGTTTTGTAAAGTAGCATAGTATATAGAATCTACATCAGTTAACAGCGTTGATAGTGCCGATACAGTTGTATTTATTTGCTTAGCAAGCCAACAGTCCAATTTATTTAGCATAGTTAATGCCTAGGCACTTGCCACACCAGGTGTAAAGACTGAAGCAGCAATAATTTTACTTAGTTTCCAAAACTCTGTATTATCTTGGCAACCAGATTCAATGCTATGTATGCTTCGTTTAGGTCTTTTATGCTGTCTGGATTTTGATATGTGCTCGCATGATTACGTCATGCTGTGTCGTTGCAATGTATAGATCTTAAAGCATTTACAATCATTACCCCTCTAGAAACATTAGCTCTTGAATAGTTAAAAAAAAATAGAAGTCCATCTTTACTGATCCCAAAAAGTTCCATCTTTTGTAGTTTTAGCACTCAGCACTTGTGGTTGCTGCTGTTTTACACAGAGTTGCCGTCCTACCGGTATCTGGCAGGTCAACCAAACATGTTCTGAAATACCCGCAGATGATACAGACAAGGATCCACTTGTTTACTGCTCCTGTAAAGACATAAGCGTATCCCTTCCCCCATGTTATAAGAGGGAACGGTCCTTCCACTTATACAAAGCTCGACTCAGACAGGAGTATCTGTTAACCATGTCAGGGGCGGGGGGGTGGGGGCGCCTGGCGGCGGCTGTGGCCCAGACATATAAGAGGAAAGAAAACTAAAACCTGAGGTTTAAGACAAGAATAGGGAGGGATCCTTAAAGCCACCGCTACAAGCAAAACAGACCATCACTAAAACCAAAGCAGGATAAGGAAAAAGGGAGCAAGACAACCTCCCCCCACCCCTCCCTCTTCCCAGGCTTAACACCATCTCCACCTCCCTCCCCTGCCCCCTTAGCGGGACAGGGATGGGGGGCGGGGGGGGGGAAAGAGGGAATGGGGGTTACAGACAGTTAATCACGCGCCGCTTTATTGATATCAACGGTTTAACGGCTGCACCTACAGCAGCAGCCATGACTGTAGCCTTTTCTTGTTCTAACATTCGCTCAGCAGCTTCCAGCAGTTGCCCTGTACTAGATCCTTTTGGCAGCACACTGAGGGCTCTCTTAGTTTTTTGGGTTTGTTTTTTGTTTTTTTTTTTTTTTTTTATTAGCATTATTAAAGGCAAGCATATCTAAGAACTTTGCTTTCATGTCATCATCCAGATCAGGGTGAGCCATAATTGCAGTGTGCAACCGATCAATAAATTTCCCATATGGTTCTGTGGGACCTTGTCTTCTTGATGTAAAGGCAGGTCCAGACTTTTCATCGTGCACCCTAGCAAGCGCTCTATAAGCCAAATCTTGGCCCAGTTGTAACACTTCGGTAGCAAATTGCGCTTGCCAATCAGATCGTGTGTAGTGTCCCGCTCCCATCAGCATTTGAGTTTGCACCCCGAATAATGGATCGCCCTGTTGTCGAGGCGTTGCAGCTGCCCTATCACAAGCAGCCTGCCAGTACTGAAAGAACTGCAGCTGCTGCGACCTGGACAATCATTCTAATATCATAAGGAGCTAACAACTGTGATGAAAAAATATGCTGCAACACAGATTGAGCATATGATGATTTTAGCCCATACTGAGTAACTGCACTTTTAGCTTCCTTCAATATTTTCCAGTCTAATGCTTTCCACACACTTTTCCCAGTATTATCAGTCACAACTGGAAATGCCATAGGAAAAGGCTCTCCTTCTATCAAAGCATCTCGAATCACCTCTTTCCACTGCACTATCGGATTCAAAACCCCGGCCCCTCCCGCCGGCGTCCCTTGCAAAGGTGCAAAAAGACTGATCTCACCCGATGCTCCGTTCGGAATGAATAGGTTGGATGCTGACAGGTCTCGATGCGGCACAGGCGAAGGAGTTGACAAGTTTCCCAGTGACACTTCTAGGCGAATCTCTAGGGCTTCCAGTCTTTTTAGCGTCTCTTCCAGCTGTGCGTCCTTGGAGCCAGATGAATGTTCATCCCCCTCCTCCTCACGCCGTGGTGGCAGGGAAGAAGGTGGTAACGGGGGATAAACCAGAGCTGTTGGTGCCGGCGAAAAGGCTCGTGACTCTGAGTCTGCACTGGCGCAGCGTGGCGGGGTGCCTGGCGGTGGTACGTCTGATGGTGGTGAAAAGCCTTTGGCAGTTTTTCCCTCTGGTGCCCGCATATCTATAGTTATAGGGGCTGTGGCTGCAGTTCCTGGAGTCCTTGCTGGGGCTCGAACCCCCCCACCCTCAGCACGAGCCGGGGCGGCGGCAGGGCTCGTTAAACCCAAGAACAGCATGCTGGTAGTGGAGGTGGACCCGTCGGCTGGAGTTAAGGCCGCAAAAGCAGATGCAGCAACTGGACGCTCGGCTTTCATGCTTATCAATGTTTCGTTAATTAGCTTCCACACGGTGGAGATCCCTTACTTATTTCATCCCACAGCTTTTTTCCTATCTTTTCCTGTGTCGGGAGTTCAAAAGGATCATCAACTGTGGGGATTAATTCCCTTTTCTTTGCCCACTGCAGCAAAGCTTCTAGGACGGCCGAGTCATAACTCAGTCCTCTCATAGAGAGCATAATAATTCTAGGGCTACCTCCTTTTCCATTATTGCCGGCAGTTTCACAATTGGTGCTCCCTGATTAAGGCACCCCTTTTACTCCCTGATTAAGTACTCACTATTGGTGCTCCCTGATTAAGGCACCCCTTTTTTGCAGCTTGTCCTGTAGCCCTGGCAGACGGCGAACCCCTGTTTCAACGGTTCAGGCTCCGGATCGTCGCATCTGAAGGACAAATGCGTAGTCGATCTTGCCCCCCGGTCGCTGCTCCCGGTGCTTCTCTGCCTCCGCCACTCCGATAGCAGTGTCTTCTAGTAGTCCCTGTTCGGGCGCCATTTGCGAGCGACGGAGGAACGTACGACAAAAGACTCAATATGAGTAATAAGCGTAGTTCGATTTATTAGTCCCGGGTGCACATATTTATATTGCTAAGATAAAATATGCCTACTAGTCATTGCGTGATTGGCTTAAGCTCTAATAGTTACATTTGCATATCCTTGCTACTTGCAGTTAGCTAATCTGGAAAGTCCCGTTAACCTGAAAGTCCCGTACTTTTCATGTTTTCACTTTCTCAGAGTTGGTTACGATCTTCTTCAAGGTTGCTTCGTTTACTTTCTCACAGGAAGCTTCATTACTTTCTCACAGGCG
This sequence comes from Chlamydotis macqueenii, assembly GCF_036417535.1. NCBI lineage: Eukaryota > Metazoa > Chordata > Aves > Otidiformes > Otididae > Chlamydotis > Chlamydotis macqueenii. The sequence goes on from NW_028239059.1 coordinate 44,842, forward strand.
GCCTCATTATTTTCTCACAGGTGGCTTCAGTACTTTCTTACAGGCGGCTTCATTACTTTCTCACAAGCGGCTTCAGTGATGTCCTTGAGGCCTGCTGCTCACAAACATAACAATTCCATTCGGTCTGGATTGTTCACTAAGTGTCCCTGATACTCCAGGTATCCAACACAGTCCCTCTAGAACAGCTGTCCCAGCGGGCCCTCCACGGGGCACAGCCTCCTTCAGGCCTCCACCTGCTCCGGCGTGGGGTCCTCCACGGGCTGCAGGTGGATCTCTGCCCCTCCGTGGACCTCCATGGGCTGCAGGGGGACAACCTGCTCCACCATGGTCGTCACCACGAGTTGCAGAGGAATCTTGGCCAGGAGCCGCATTACTCCTCCCCCTCCTCCTTCACTGACCTTGGCGTCTGCAGCCGTTCCTCACAACAGGCTGGCAGACGCCTCTCAGGATCCTTTTTACATCTTATTCACTTCAACTGCTCCTCTCCACTTCTTGCAGCCAGGCCGGGCCGAGTTGGGCCCAGTCGGCTGCCCGGCGGGAGGCCAGAGGGTGAGGCCTGCAAGGCCCACAAGGCTCGCGCTTCCCCCTCTCTGCCCCCCGCTCAGCTGCTTCACATCTCTCCCTTTTTTTTTTTTTTCTGTTTTCCCCTATTTAAATACATTATCGCAGAGGCGTTATCACGGGACATTCTGCTACCAATTGGCTTGGCCTTGGCCAGCAGTGGGTCCGCTCTAGGCCCGGCCGAGTCCACTGAACAAAGGGGAGCGACTTCTAGCAGTTTCCTACAGAAGCTGCCACCTTAGGCCCCCCCCCACTAACAAAACCAGAACAGCCACCCTTTCGCAGCGGCATCCAGCTGTTTGGAGAAGTATGCTACCGCCCGTCTGTATGGTCCCAAATCTTGTGCCAATATTCCTAGTGCCATTCCTTGTTTTTCGTGGGAAAATAGAAAAAATGGCTTACTCACATCAGGAAGTCCCAATGCCGATGCCGACATCAGGGCTTTCTTCAGCTGCTGGAAGGCTCGATCTGACTCAGCATCCCACTGGAGATCCTTTTGGTTAGCTGCTATCAGGGAATAGAGTGGCTTAACAGGCAGACCATAATCACATATCCAAAGTTGGCACCACCCGTCATTCCTAAGAATGTCCGTAGTTCCTTTATAGTTTGTGGTCGGGGGCTTTGGCATATGGCCTCTTTCCGGGCTTGTCCTAGGATCCGTTGTCCGGCACTGATCTCGTACCCCAGGTACGTGACCTGGGGTTGTAACAACGCCTGTGCCTTTTTCTTAGAAACCCGATATCCCTGTAGTCCCAGGAAATTTAACAGACTCACGGTCCAAATGACACAGGATTCTTTGGTTCTGGTTGCAATAAGAAGGTCGTCTACATATTGTAACACCTTCCCTTCTTCTGATGGTGGCTCCCATGATTCCAAGTCCTTTGCTAGCTGATTCCCAAAAATTGTGGGGCTATTTTTAAAACCCTGCGGCAACACCGTCCATGTGAGCCGGGT